>NW_027309931.1:0-300000 GCF_047496795.1 Chiloscyllium punctatum
TCAGGAGAAATGGGACACACGGGGTTAGAATGTGGTGGAGGAACTCGATTGTGACCCAGACAATGGAGTAATAAACAGCGAGTGTTACATCACAAAACCAGGGGAGGTTCACCAGCCGATACTGAGCCTCGAGCATAAAATACCAGGAAATGTTCTTTAAACAGCTCAGCACAGTCACTGCTCCCAGAACCACAGCCGCTGTTTTCTCACTGCAATATTTACTTTTCAGCTTCTGGCAACAAATGGCCACAAACCGATCAAAGGTGAAAGTGACGGTGAACCAGACAGAGCAATCAGGACGGCGTGGATATTACACACGGGGACGGAGTCCTCCAGGAAATAAAACTGTTCCCAATAAACAATGGGAATGTGTCTCAGGATCAGGTCGAGGATAATGAACAGGAGATCCGCCGCTGCCATGGCCCCCAGGTATCGTCTGACACATGGAGACAATCCACAATCTTTATAAAGCAGGACGTAGATGGTCACTACGTTAACTGTGAGGAAGGAAAACAAACCCATTTTCCATCAGCCTGGAGGCAAAGGGACCCGTTTGATCGGGGACCCAGTGAGATTTTCAAATGTGTCCCTGTATTCAGGGATTTATTAAAATAATTGGAGCTGGAATAACAAATGGGAAGATCGGAATTACTGACAAAAATGTGACATAAACCACAAGAAACCCTCCCTCCCCAAACACACAGAGACACATCCATGAGGACAGATGGTTTCTAGAACATTCCCACACACTCGTTCACTCGAGACCAGACACAGGTCACTCCTTCCCAGTTCCTAATACAGAGGGTGGGAACGTTGCTGTCCTGAAGGATTCGCTCCCAGTTTCCTGAAGACAAACGGAGTTTGGGAATTCCTGTAATTTGGTCTAAATTGTGGTCGATCCTGTGTTGTGAAGAAATGTAAACGCAGGGAAAACATATTCACCCCTTTAACTGCCTGAGGGGCCTTCGGAACAGTATCTCCTTCTCCCTGGAACGGGATCTCTTCCCTCGGGATCTTATCGTTTGTTCAATTCACTGACGTCCGGCCGTTCACAAACAATGTCAGGGACAGAACGTTCTGGGGAATGTCAGTTATAGAATGTCAGGGACAGAAAGTTCCGGGGAATGTCAGTTATAGAATGTTGGGGACAGAACATTCCGTTGAACGGCAGTTATAGAATGTCAGGGACAGAACGTTCCGGGGAATGTCAGTTATAGAATGTCAGGGACAGAACATTCCGGGGAATGTCAGTTATAGAATGTCAGGGACAGAACGATCCTGGGAATGGCAGTTATAGAATGTTGGGGACAGAACGTTCCGGGGAACGGCAGTTATCGAATGTTGGGGACGGAACGTTCCGGGGAATGTCAGTTATAGAATGTCGGGGACAGAACGTTCCTGGGAACCCCTTGACCTGTCCATCACCTTTCCCCGCTACCTTCCCCACAAACATGATGTACTGTGCCTGGACACACTGTAACATAAATGGGGTGAGAGACGGAGGGTCCAATCACAGGAATGGGAACTCAAGGCATTGCCAGATCAGCTGAAAGGGTGAGATATAACAAATTCTCAATCCACCTCACAGAACCAGCCCAGACACCATACACCCAGAGGAGATATCTGTTCACCGTGGAACACTGTACAGACCAGGACAGTGAATTGCTCAGTACAACCCAGCAATCTGTCCAGAGTGGAACACTGCGCAGATCAGATCAGGGCATTGATATATAACCCCGGAATAGATATCTGTCCAGCACTGGGAGCTGTGCAGACCACAGCAGTGCATTGATCTATAACCCTGGAAAAGATATATGTCCTGGACAGGGAGCGGTGCAGACCACAGCAGTGCATTGATCTATAAACCCTGACTAGATATCTGTCCAGCATGGGGAGCTGTACAGACCACAGCAGTGCACTGATATATAAACCCAGATTAGATATCTGTACAGGATGGTGAGCTGTGCAGACCAAAGCAGTGCATTGATCTATAAACCCAGACTAGATATCTGTCCAGCACCGGGAGCTGTGCACACCACAGCAGTGCATTGATCTATAAACCCGGACTGGATATCTGTCCCACACCGGGAGCTGTGTAGACGACAGCAGTGCATTGATCTAAAAACCCAGACTAGATATCTGTCCAGGACGGTGAGCTGTGCAGACCACAACAGTGCATTGATCAATAAATCCGGACTAGATATCTGTCCAGGACAGAGAGCAGTGCAGACCACAGCAATGCATTGATCTATAAACCCGGGCTAGATATCTGTGCAGGACAGGGAGCTGTGCACACCACAGCAGTGCATTGATCTATAACCCCGTACTCGACATCTGTCCAGCACGGGGAGCTGTGCAGACCACAGCAGTGCATTGATCTATAAACCCGGACTAGATATCTGTTCAGGACGGGGAGCTGTGCAGACCACTGCAGTGCATTGATCTATAAACCCAGAATAGATATCTGTCCATCACGGGGAGCTGTGCAGACCACAGCAGTGCATTGATCTATAAACCCGGACTAGATATCTGTCCAGCACCGGGAGCTGTGCAGACCACAGCAGAGCATTGATCTATAAACCCAGACGAGATATCTGTCAAGGACGGGGAGCTGTGCAGACCACAGCAGTGCAATGATCTATAAACCCGGAGTAGATGCCTGTCCAGGACGGTGAGCTGTGCAGACCAAAGGAGTGCATTAATCTCTAAACACTGACTAGATATCTGTCCAGGACGGGGAGCTTTGCAGACCACAGCAGTGCATTGATCTATAACCCTGGACAAGATATCTGTCCAGCACCGGGAGCTGTGCAGACCACAGCAGTGCAGTGATATATAAACCCAGACTAGATATCTGTCCAGGACAGGGAGCTGGGCAGACCACAGCAGTGCATTGATCTATAATCCCGGACTGGATATCTGTCCAGGACGGGGAACTGTGCAGACCACAGCAGTGCATTGATCTATAAACCCGGAGTAGATACCTGTCCAGGACGGTGAGCTGTGCAGACCAAAGGAGTGCATTAATCTCTAAACACTGACTAGATATCTGTCCAGCACGGCAAGCTGTGCAGACCACAGCAGTGCATTGATCTATAAACCCGGACTAGAAATCTGTCCACCACAGGGAGATGTGCAGACCACACCAGTGCATTGATCGACAACCCTGGAATAGATATCTGTCCTGGACAGGGAGCTGTGACGACCACAGCAGTGCATTGATCTATAAACCCAGACGAGATATCTGTCCAGGAGGGGGAGCTGTGTCGACCACAGCAGTGCACTGATATATAAACCCAGACTAGATATCTGTACAGGACGGTGAGCTGTGCAGACCAAAGCAGAGGATTGATCTATAAACCCGGACTAGATATCTGTCCAGGACAGGGAGCTGTGCAGACCACAGCAGTGCATTGATCTATAAACCCAGACTAGATATCTGTCCAGGACGGGGAGCTGTGCAGACCACAGCAGTGCATTGATCTATAAACCCAGACTAGATATCTGTCCAGGACGGTGAGCTGTGCAGACCACAGCAGTGCATTGATCAATAAACCCGGACTAGATATCTGTCCAGGACAGAGAGCTGTGCAGACCAGAGCAGTGCATTGATCTATAAACCCGGACTGGATATCGGTCCAGGACAGGGAGCTGTGCACACCACAGCAGTGCATTGATCTATAAACCCAGACAAGATATCTGTCCAGGACAGGGAGTTGTGCAGACCACATAAAGTGAATTGATCTATAACACCGGACTAGTTATCTATACCGCATGGGGAGCTGTGCACACCACAGCAGTGCATTGATCTATAAACCCAGTCTAGATATCTGTCCAGGACAGGGAGCTGTTCAGACCACAGCAGTGCATTGAACTACAACCCTGGACTAGATATCTGTCCAGGACGGGGAGCTGTGCAGACCACAGCAGTGAATTGATCTATAACCCCGGACTAGATATCTATACCGCATGGGGAGCTGTGCACACCACAGCATTGCATTGATCTATAAACCCAGTCTAGATATCTGTCCAGGACAGGGAGCTGGTCAGACCACAGCAGTGCATTGAACTACAACCCTGGACTAGATATCTGTCCAGGACGGTGAGCTGTGCAGACCACAGCAGTGCATTGATCTATAAACCCGGACGAGATATCTGTCCAGCATGTGGAGCTGTGCACACCACAGCAGTGCATTGATCTACAACCCTGGACTAGATATCTGTCCAGGACAGGGAGCTGTGCAGACCACAGCAGTGCATTGATCTATAAACCCGGGCTAGATATCTGTCCAGGACGGGGAGCTGTGCAGACCACAGCAGTGCATTGATCTGTAAACCCGGACTAGATATCTGTCCCACAATGGGAGCTGTGCAGACCACAGCAGTGCATTGATCTATAAACCCGGACTAGATATCTGTCCAGGACGGGGAGCTGTGCAGACCACTGCAGTGCATTGATCTATAAACCCGGGCTAGATATCTGTCCAGGACGGGGAGCTGTGCAGACCACAGCAGTGCATTGATCTATAAACCCAGACTAGATATCGGTACAGGACGGGGAGCTGTGCAGACCACAGCAGTGCATTGATCTGTAAACCCAGAGTAGATATCTGTCCAGGAGGGGGAGCTGTGTCGACCACAGCAGTGCATAAATCCATAAACCCAGAGTAGATATCTGTACAGGACGGAGAGCTATGCAGACCACAGCAGTGCATTGATATATAAACCCGGACTAGATATCTGTACAGGAGCGGGAGCTGTGTCGACCACAGCAGTGCATTGATCTAGAAACCCAGACAATGATATCTGTCCAGGACGGGGAGCTGTGCAGACCACAGCAGTGCATTGATCTATAAAACCAGACTGGATATCTGTCCAGGACGGGGAGCTGTGCAGACCACAGCAGTGTTTTGATCTATAAACACGGACTAGATATCTGTCCCACAATGGGAGCTGTGTAGACCACAGCAGTGCATTGATCTATAAACCCGGAGTAGATACCTGTCCAGGACGGTGAGCTGTGCAGATAACAGCAGTGCATTAATCTCAAAACACTGACTAGATAACTGTCCAGCACGGGGAGCTGTGCAGACCACAGCAGTGCATTGATCTATAAACCTGGAATAGATATCTGTACGGGACAGGGAGCTATGCAGACCACAGCAGAGCATTGATCGATAAACCCGAACTAGATATCTGTCCAGGACAGGGAGCTGTGCACACCACAGCAGTGCATTGATCTATAAACCCAGACTAGATATCTGTACAGGACGGGGAGCTGTGCAGACCACGGCAGTGCATTGATCTACAAACCCAGACGAGATATCTGTCCAGGACGGAAAGCTGTGCAGACCACAGCAGTGCATTGATCTATAAACCCAGACTAGATATCTGTCCAGCACCGGGAACTGTGCAGACCACAGCAGTGCATTGATCTATAAAACTGGACTAGACATCTGTCCAGGACGGTGAGCTGTGCAGACCACAGCAGTGCATAGATCTATAAGCCCGGACTAGATATCTGTCCAGGACGGGGAGCTGTGCAGACCACAGAAGTGCATTGATCTATAAACCCAGACTACATATCTGTCCAGCACCGGGAGCTGTGCAGACCACAGCAGTGCATTGATCTTTAAAGCCGGACTAGATATCTGTCCAGGACGGCGAGCTGTGCAGACCACAGCAGTTCATTTATCTATAAACCCAGACTAGATATCTGTCCAGAACGGGGAGCTGTGCAGACCACAGCAGTGCATTGATATATAAACCCGGACTAGATATCTGTCCAGCATGCGAGCTGAGCAGACCACAGCAGTGCATTGATCGATAAAGCCGGACTAGATATCTGTCCAGGACAGGGAGCTGTGCAGACCACAGCAGTACATTGATCTATAAACCCTGACTAGATATCTGTCCAGGACGCGGAGCTGTGCAGACCACAGCAGTGCATTGATCTATAAACCCAGACTACATATCTGTCCAGCACCGGGAGCTGTGCAGACCACAGCAGTGCATTGATCTATAAACCCGGACTAGATATGTGTCCAGAACGGGGAGCTGTGCAGACCACAGCAGTGCATTGATCTTTAAAGCCGGACTAGATATCTGTCCAGGACGGCGAGCTGTGCAGACCACAGCAGTTCATTTATCTATAAATCCAGACGAGATATCTGTCCAGAACGTGGAGCTGTGCAGACCACAGCAGTGCATTGATCTATAAAACCGGACTAGATATCTGTCCAGCATGCGAGCTAAGCAGACCACAGCAGTGCATTGATCTATAAAGCCGGACTAGATATCTGTCCAGGACAGGGAGCTGTGCAGACCACAGCAGTACATTGATCTATAAACCCTGACTAGATATCTGTCCAGGACGGGGAGCTGTGCACTCCACAGCAGAGCATTGATCTATAACCCCAGACTAGATATCTGTCCAGGACAGGGAGCTGCGCAGACAACAGCAGTGCATTGATCTATAACCCCAGACTCGAAATATGTCCAGGACGGGGAGCTGTGCAGACCACAGCGGTGCATTGATATTTAAACACAGACTAGATATCTGTCCAGGACGGGGAGCTGTGCAGACCACAGCAGTGCATTGATCTATAAACCCAGACTAGATATTTGTACAGCACGGGGAGCTGTGCAGACCACAGCAGTGCATTGATCTACAACCCTGGACTAGATATCTGTCCAGGACAGGGAGCTGTGCAGACCACAGCAGTGCATTGATCTATAAACCAGGACTAGATATCTGCCCCACACCGGGAGCTGTGCAGACCACAACAGTGCATTGAACTATAACCCTGGACTAGACATCTGTCCAGGTCAGGGAGCTGTGCAGACCACAACAGTGCATTGATCAATAAACCCGGAATAGATATCTGGACATTACGTGGAGCTGTGCAGACCACAGCAGTGCATTGATCTATAAACCCGGACTAGATATCTGTCCAGGACGGTGAGCTGTGCAGATCACAGCAGTGCATTGATCTATAAACCCAGACTACATATCTGTCCAGCACCGGGAGCTGTGCGGACCACAGCTGTGCATTGATCTATAAATCCGGACTAGATATCTGTCCCACACCGGGAGCTATGCAGACCACAGCAGAGCATTGATCGATAAACCCGGACTAGATATCTGTCCAGGACAGGGAGCTGTGCAGACCACAGCAGTGCATTGATCTATAAACTCGTACGAGATATCTGTACAGGACGGGGAGCTGTGCAGACCACGGCAGTGCATTGATCTATAAACCCGGACTAGATATCTGTCCAGCATGTGGAGCTGTGCACACCACAGCAGTGCATTGATCTATAAACCCAGACTAGATATTTGTACAGGACGGTGAGCTGTGCAGACCACGGCAGTGCATTGATCTATAAACCCGGACTAGATATCTGTCCAGCACCGGGAACTGTGCAGAACACAGCAGTGCATTGATCTATAAACCCAGACTAGATATCTGTCCAAGACGGAAAGCTGTGCAGATGACAGCAGTGCATTGATATATAAACCCAGACTAGATATCTGTCCAGGACGGTGAGCTGTGCAGACCACAGCAGTGCATTAATCTATAAACCCAGAATAGATATCTGTCCAGGACGGAAAGCTGTGCAGACCACAGCAGTGCATTGATCTATGAACCCGGACTAGATATCTGTCCAGCACCGGGAACTGTGCAGACCACAGCAGTGCATTGATCTATAAAACTGGACTAGACATCTGTCCAGGACGGTGAGCTGTGCAGACCACAGCAGTGCATAGATCTATAAACCCGGACTAGATATGTGTCCAGAACGGGGAGCTGTGCAGACCACAGCAGTGCATTGATCTATAAACCCGGACTAGCTATCTGTCCAGGACGGCGAGCTGTGCAGACCACAGCAGTTCATTTATCTATAAACCCAGACTAGATATCTGTCCAGAACGGGGAGCTGTGCAGACCACAGCGGTGCATTGATCTATAAACCCGGACTAGATATCTGTCCAGCATGCGAGCTGAGCAGACCACAGCAGTGCATTGATCTATAAACCCGGACTAGATATCTGTCCAGGACGGTGAGCTGTGCAGATCACAGCAGTGCATTGATCTATAAATCCAGACTACATATCTGTCCAGCACCGGGAGCTGTGCGGACCACAGCTGTGCATTGATCTATAAATCCGGACTAGATATCTGTCCCACACCGGGAGATGTGCAGACCACAGCAGTGCATTGATCTATAACCCTGAAATAGATATCGGTCCAGGACAGGGAGCTGTGCAGACCACAGCAGTGCATTGATCCATAAACCCAGACAAAATATCTGTCCAGGACTGGGAGCTGAGCAGACCACAGCAGTGCATTGATCTATAAACCTGGAATAGATATCTGTACAGGACAGGGAGCTATGCAGACCACAGCAGAGCATTGATCGATAAACCCGGACTAGATATCTGTCCAGGACAGGGAGCTGTGCAGACCACAGCAGTGCATTGATCTATAAACTCGTACGAGATATCTGTACAGGACGGGGAGCTGTGCAGACCACGGCAGTGCATTGATCTATAAACCCGGACTAGATATCTGTCCCGCATGTGGAGCTGTGCACACCACAGCAGTGCATTCATCTATAAACCCAGACTAGATATTTGTACAGGACGGTGAGCTGTGCAGACCACGGCAGTGCATTGATCTATAGACCCGGACTAGATATCTGTCCAGCACCGGGAACTGTGCAGAACACAGCAGTGCATTGATCTATAAACCCAGACTAGATATCTGTCCAGGACGGAAAGCTGTGCAGATGACAGCAGTGCATTGATATATAAACCCAGACTAGATATCTGTCCAGGACGGTGAGCTGTGCAGACCACAGCAGTGCATTAATCTATAAACCCAGAATAGATATCTGTCCAGGACGGAAAGCTGTGCAGACCACAGCAGTGCATTGATCTATGAACCCGGACTAGATATCTGTCCCACAATGGGAGCTGTGCAGACCACAGCAGTGCATTGATCTATAAAACTGGACTAGACATCTGTCCAGGACGGTGTGCTGTGCAGACCACAGCAGTGCATAGATCTATAAACCCGGACTAGATATGTGTCCTGAACGGGGAGCTGTGCAGACCACAGCAGTGCATTGATCAATAAACCCGGACTAGATATCTGTCCAGGACGGCGAGCTGTGCAGACCACAGCAGTTCATTTATCTATAAACCCAGACTAGATATCTGTCCAGAACGGGGAGCTGTGCAGACCACAGCAGTGCATTGATCTATAAAACCGGAGTAGATATTTGTCCAGGACAGGGAGCTGTGCAGACCACAGCAGTGCATTGATCTATAAACCCTGACTAGATATCTGTCCAGGACGGGGAGCTGTGCACTCCACAGCAGAGCATTGATCTATAACCCCAGACTAGATATCTGTCCAGGACTGGGAGCCGCGCAGACAACAGCAGTGCATTGATCTATAACCCCAGACTCGAAAACGGTCCAGGACGGGGAGCTGTGCAGACCACAGCGGTGCATTTATCTATAAACCCAGACAAGATATCTGTCCAGGAGAGGGAGCTGAGCAGACCACGGCAGTTCATTGATATATAAACCCGGACTAGATATCTGTCCAGCATGTGGAGCTGTGCACACCACAACAGTGCATTGATCTATAAACCCAGACTAGATATCTGTACAGGACGGGGAGCTGTGCAGACTATAGCAGTGCATTGATCTATAAAGGCGGACTAGATATCTGTCCAGGACGGGGAACTGTGCAGACCACAGCAGTGCATTGATCTATAAACCCAGACTAGATATCTGTCCAGGACGGAAAGCTGTGCAGACCACAGCAGTGCATTGATCTATAAACCTCGACTAGATATCTGTCCAGCACCGGGAACTGTGCAGACCACAGCAGTGCATTGATCTATAAAACTGGACTAGACATCTGTCCAGGACGGTGAGCTGTGCAGACCACAGCAGTGCATTGATCTATAAACCCGGACTAGATATCTGTCCAGGACGGTGAGCTGCGCAGACCACTGCAGTGCATTGATCTATAAACCCGGACTACATATCTGTCCAGCATGCGAGCTGTGCAGCCAACTGCAGTTCATTTATCTATAAACGCAGACTAGATATCTGTCCAGCATGTGGAGCAGTGCACACCACAGCAGTGCATTGATGTATAAACCCAGACTAGATATCTGTCCAGGACAGGGAGCTGTGCAGACCACGGCAGTGCATTAATCTATAAACCCAGACTAGATATATGTCCAGGACGGAAAGCTGTGCAGACCGCAGCAGTGCATTGATCTATAAACCCAGACATGATATCTGTCCAGGACAGGGAGCTGTGCAGACCACAGCAGTGCATTGATCTATAAAACTGGACTAGACATCTGTCCAGGACGGTGAGCTGTGCAGACCACAGCAGTGCATAGATCTATAAACCCGGACTAGATATGTGTCCAGAACGGGGAGCTGTGCAGACCACAGCAGTGCATTGATCAATAAACCCGGACTAGATATCTGTCCAGGACGGCGAGCTGTGCAGACCACAGCAGTTCATTTATCTATAAACCCAGACTAGATATCTGTCCAGAACGGGGAGCTGTGCAGACCACAGCGGTGCATTGATTTATAAACCCGGACTAGATATCTGTCCAGCATGCGAGCTGAGCAGACCACAGCAGTGCATTGATCTATAAAACCGGAGTAGATATTTGTCCAGGACGGGGAGCTGTGCACTCCACAGCAGAGCATTGATCTATAACCCCAGACTAGATATCTGTCCAGGACAGGGAGCTGCGCAGACAACAGCAGTGCATTGATCTATAACCCCAGACTCGAAATATGTCCAGGACGTGGAGCTGTGCAGACCACAGCGGTGCATTGATATTTAAACACAGACTAGATATCTGTCCAGGACGGGGAGCTATGCAGACCACAGCAGTGCATTGATCTATAAACCCAGACTAGATATTTGTACAGCACGGGGAGCTGTGCAGACCACAGCAGTGCATTGATCTACAACCCTGGACTAGATATCTGTCCAGGACAGGGAGCTGTGCAGACCACAGCAGTGCATTGATCTATAAACCAGGACTAGATATCTGCCCCACACCGGGAGCTGTGCAGACCACAACAGTGCATTGAACTATAACCCTGGACTAGACATCTGTCCAGGTCAGGGAGCTGTGCAGACCACAACAGTGCATTGATCAATAAACCCGGAATAGATATCTGGACATTACGTGGAGCTGTGCAGACCACAGCAGTGCATTGATCTATAAACCCGGACTAGATATCTGTCCAGGACGGTGAGCTGTGCAGATCACAGCAGTGCATTGATCTATAAACCCAGACTACATATCTGTCCAGCACCGGGAGCTGTGCGGACCACAGCTGTGCATTGATCTATAAATCCGGACTAGATATCTGTCCCACACCGGGAGCTATGCAGACCACAGCAGAGCATTGATCGATAAACCCGGACTAGATATCTGTCCAGGACAGGGAGCTGTGCAGACCACAGCAGTGCATTGATCTATAAACTCGTACGAGATATCTGTACAGGACGGGGAGCTGTGCAGACCACGGCAGTGCATTGATCTATAAACCCGGACTAGATATCTGTCCAGCATGTGGAGCTGTGCACACCACAGCAGTGCATTGATCTATAAACCAAGACTAGATATTTGTACAGGACGGTGAGCTGTGCAGACCACGGCAGTGCATTGATCTATAAACCCAGACTAGATATCTGTCCAAGACGGAAAGCTGTGCAGATGACAGCAGTGCATTGATATATAAACCCAGACTAGATATCTGTCCAGGACGGTGAGCTGTGCAGACCACAGCAGTGCATTAATCTATAAACCCAGAATAGATATCTGTCCAGGACGGAAAGCTGTGCAGACCACAGCAGTGCATTGATCTATGAACCCGGACTAGATATCTGTCCAGCACCGGGAACTGTGCAGACCACAGCAGTGCATTGATCTATAAAACTGGACTAGACATCTGTCCAGGACGGTGAGCTGTGCAGACCACAGCAGTGCATAGATCTATAAACCCGGACTAGATATGTGTCCAGAACGGGGAGCTGTGCAGACCACAGCAGTGCATTGATCTATAAACCCGGACTAGCTATCTGTCCAGGACGGCGAGCTGTGCAGACCACAGCAGTTCATTTATCTATAAACCCAGACTAGATATCTGTCCAGAACGGGGAGCTGTGCAGACCACAGCGGTGCATTGATCTATAAACCCGGACTAGATATCTGTCCAGCATGCGAGCTGAGCAGACCACAGCAGTGCATTGATCTATAAACCCGGACTAGATATCTGTCCAGGACGGTGAGCTGTGCAGATCACAGCAGTGCATTGATCTATAAACCCAGACTACATATCTGTCCAGCACCGGGAACTGTGCAGACCACAGCAGTGCATTGATCTATAAAACTGGACTAGACATCTGTCCAGGACGGTGAGCTGTGCAGACCACAGCAGTGCATAGATCTATAAACCCGGACTAGATATGTGTCCAGAACGGGGAGCTGTGCAGACCACAGCAGTGCATTGATCAATAAACCCGGACTAGATATCTGTCCAGGACGGCGAGCTGTGCAGACCACAGCAGTGCATTGATCTATAAAACCGGACTAGATATCTGTCCAGGACAGGGAGCTGCGCAGACCACTGCAGTGCATTGATCTATAAACCCGGACTACATATCTGTCCAGCATGCGAGCTGTGCAGACCACTGCAGTTCATTTATCTATAAACGCAGAGTAGATATCTGTCCAGCATGTGGAGCTGTGCACACCACAGCAGTGCATTGATGTATAAACCCAGACTAGATATCTGTCCAGGACAGGGAGCTGTTCAGACCACAGCAGTGCATTGATCTATAAACTCGTAGGAGATATCTGTACAGGACGGGGAGCTGTGCAGACCACGGCAGTGCATTGACCTATAAACCCGGACTAGATATCTGTCCAGCACCGGGAGCTGTGCAGACCAAAGCAGTACATTGATCTATTAACCCGGACTAGATATGTGTCCAGAACGGGGAGCTGTGCAGACCACAGCAGTGCATTGATCTATAAACCCGGACTAGATATCTGTCCAGGACGGCGAGCTGTGCAGACCACAGCAGTTCATTTATCTATAAACCCAGACTAGATATCTGTCCAGAACGGGGAGCTGTGCAGACCACAGCGGTGCATTGATCTATAAACCCGGACTAGATATCTATCCAGCACGGGGAGCTGTGCAGACCACAGCAGTGCATTGATCTATAAACCCTGACTAGATATCTGTCCAGGACGGCGAGCGGTGCACTCCACAGCAGGGCATTGATCTATAACCCCAGACTAGATATCTGTCCAGGACTGGGAGCTGCGCAGACAACAGCAGTGCATTGATCTATAACCCCAGACTCGAAAACGGTCCAGGACGGGGAGCTGTGCAGACCACAGCGGTGCATTGATATATAAACACAGACTAGATATCTGTCCAGGACGGGGAGCTGTGCAGACCACAGCAGTGCATTGATCTATAAACCCAGACTAGATATTTGTACAGCACGGGGAGCTGTGCAGACCAAAGCAGTGCATTGATCTACAACCCTGGACTAGATATCTGTCCAGGACAGGGAGCTGTGTAGACCACAGCAGTGCATAGATCTATAAACCAGGACTAGATATCTGCC
Organism: Chiloscyllium punctatum; assembly: GCF_047496795.1. Classification (NCBI taxonomy): domain Eukaryota; kingdom Metazoa; phylum Chordata; class Chondrichthyes; order Orectolobiformes; family Hemiscylliidae; genus Chiloscyllium; species Chiloscyllium punctatum. Next base: position 13,710 of record NW_027309931.1, read on the forward strand.
CCACACCGGGAGCTGTGCAGACCACAGCAGTGCATTGAACTATAACCCTGGACTAGACATCTGTCCAGGTCAGGGAGCTGTGCAGACCACAACAGTGCATTGATCAATAAACCCGGAATACATATCTGGACATTACGGGGAGCTGTGCAGACCACAGCAGTGCATTGATCTATAAACCCGGACTAGATATCTGTCCAGGACGGTGAGCTGTGCTCATCACAGAAGTGCATTGATCTATAGACCCAGACTACATATCTGTCCAGCACCGGGAGCTGTGCGGACCACAGCAGTGCATCGATATATAAACCCAGACTAGATATCTGTCCAGGACGGGGAGCTGTGCAGACCACAGCAGTGCATTGATCTATAAACACGGACTAGATATCTGTACAGGACAGGGAGCTATGCAGACCACAGCAGAGCATTGATCGATAAACCCGGACTAGATATCTGTCCAGGACAGGGAGCTGTGCAGACCACAGCAGTGCATTGATCGAAAACCCAGACAAGATATCTGTCCAGGACAGGGAGCTGAGCAGACCACAGCAGTGCATTGATCTATAAACCCGTACGAGATATCTGTACAGGACGGGGAGCTGTGCAGACCACGGCAGTTCATTGATCTATAAACCCGGACTAGATATCTGTCCAGCATGTGGAGCTGTGCTCACCACAGCAGTGCATTGATCTATAAACCCAGACTAGATATCTGTACAGGACGGTGAGCTGTGCTGACCACAGCAGTGCATTAATCTATAAACCCAGACTAGATATCTGTCCAGGATGGAAAGCTGTGCAGACCACAGCAGTGCATTGATCTATAAACCTTGACTAGATATCTGTCCAGCACCGGGAACTGTGCAGACCACAGCAGTGCATTGATCTATAAAACTGGACGAGACATCTGTCCAGGACGGTGAGCTGTGCAGACCACAGCAGTGCATTGATCTATAAACCCGGACTAGATATCTGTCCAGGACGGGGAGCTGTGCACTCCACAGCAGTGCATTGATCTATAAACCCGGACTAGATATCTGTCCAGGACGGGGAGCTGTGCACTCCACAGCAGAGCATTGATCTATAACCCCAGACTAGATATCTGTCCAGGACAGGGAGCTGCGCAGACAACAGCAGTGCATTGATCTATAACCCCAGACCCGAAATCTGTCCAGGACGGTGAGCTGTGCCCACCACAGCAGTGCATTGATATATAAACACAGACTAGATATCTGTCCAGGACGGGGAGCTGTGCAGACCACAGCAGTGCATTGATCTATAAACCCAGACTAGATATTTGTACAGCACGGGGAGCTGTGCAGACCACATCAGTGCATTGATCTACAACTCTGGACTAGATATCTGTCCAGGACAGGGAGCTGTGCAGACCACAGCAGTGCATTGATCTATAAACCAGGACTAGATATCTGCCCCACACCGGGAGCTGTGCAGACCACAGCAGTGCATTGAACTATAACCCTGGACTAGACATCTGTCCAGGTCAGGGAGCTGTGCAGACCAGAACAGTGCATTGATCAATAAACCCGGAATAGATATCTGGACATTACGGGGAGCTGTGCAGACCACAGCAGTGCATTGATCTATAAACCCAGACTAGATATCTGTCCAGGACGGTGAGCTGTGCAGATCACAGAAGTGCATTGATCTATAAACCCAGACTACATGTCTGTCCAGCACCGGGAGCTGTGCGGACCACAGCAGTGCATTGATGTATAAACCCAGGCTAGATATCTGTCCAAGACGGGGAGCTTTGCAGACCACAGCAGTGCATTGATCTATAAACCCGGACTAGATATCTGTCCAGGACAGGGAGCTGCGCAGACCACTGCAGTGGATTGATCTATAAACCCGGACTACATATCTGTCCAGCATGCGAGCTGTGCAGACCACAGCAGTGCATTGATGTATAAACCTGGAATAGATATCTGTACAGGACAGGGAGCTATGCAGACCACAGCAGAGCATTGATCGATAAACGCTGACTAGATATCTGTCCAGGACAGGGAGCTGTGCAGACCACGGCAGTGCATTAATCTATAAACCCGGAATACATATCTGGACATTACGGGGAGCTGTGCAGACCACAGCAGTGTATTGATCTATAAACCCGGACTAGATATCTGTCCAGGACGGTCAGCTGTGAAGATCACAGAAGTGCATTGATCTATAAACCCAGACTTCATACCTGTCCAGCACCGTGAGCTGTGCGGACCACAGCAGTGCATTGATGTACAAACCCAGACTAGATATCTGTCCAGGACGGGGAGCTGTGCAGACCACAGCAGTGCATTGATCTATTAACCGGGACTAGATATCTGTCCAGCACCGGGAACTGTGCAGACCACAGCAGTGCATTGATCTATAAACCCGGACTAGATATCTGTCCAGGACGGGGAGCTGTGCAGACGTCAGGAGTGCATCAAACTATAAACCCGGACTAGATATCTGTCCAGGGCGGGGAGCTGTGCAGACCACAGCAGTGCATTGATCTATAAACCCGGACTAGATATCTGTTAAGGACAGGGAGCTGTGCAGACCACAGCAGTGCATTGATATATAAACACAGACTAGATATCTGTCCAGGACGGGGAGCTGTGCAGACCACAGCAGTGCATTGATCTATAAACCCAGACTACATATCTGTCCAGCACGGGGAGCTGTGCAGACCACAGAAGTGCATCGATCTATAAACCCAGACTACATATCTGTCCAGCACCGGGAGATGTGCGGACCACAGCAGTGCATTGATCTATAAAGCCAGACTAGATATCTGTCCAGAACGGGGAGCTGTGCAGACCACAGCAGTGCATTGATCTATAAACCCGGACTAGATATCTGTCCAGAACGGGGAGCTGTGCAGACCACAGAAGTGCATTGATCTACAAACCCGGACTAGATATCTGTCCAGGACGGGGAGCTGTGCACTCCACAGCAGAGCATTGATCTATAACCCCAGACTAGATATCTATCCAGGACAGGGAGCTGCGCAGACCACAGCAGTGCATTGATCTATAACCCCAGACTCGAAATCTGTCCAGGACGGGGAGCTGTGCAGACCACAGCAGTGCATTGATATATAAACACAGACGAGATATCTGTACAGGACGCCGATCTGTGCAGACCACAGCAGTGCATTGATCTATAAACCCAGATTAGATATCTGTCCAGCACCGGGAACTGTGCAGACCACAGCAGAGCATTGATCTATAAAACTGGACGAGATATCTGTCCAGGATGGTGAGCTGTGCAGACCACAGCAGTGCATTGATCTATAAACCCGGACTAGATATCTGTCCAGGACGGGGAGCTGTGCAGACCACAGAAGTGCATTGATCTATAAACCCAGACTACACATCTGTCCAGCACCGGGCGCTGTGCGGACCACAGCAGTGCATTGATCTATAAACCCAGACTAGATATCTGTCCAGGACGGGGAGCTGTGCAGACCACAGTAGGGCATTGATGTATAAACCCAGACTAGATATCTGTCCAGGACAGGGAGCTGTGAAGACCACGGCAGTGCATTAATCTATAAACCCAGACTAGATATCTGTCCAGTACGGAAAACTGTGCAGACCACAGCAGTGCATTGATCTATAAACCCTGACTAGATATCTGTCCAGGATGGGGAGCTGTGCACTCCACAGCAGAGCATTGATCTCTAACCCCAGACTAGATATCTGTCCAGGACAGGGAGCTGCGCAGACCACAGCAGTGCATTGATCTATATCCCCAGACTAGATATCTGTCCAGGACAGGGAGCTGCGCAGACCACAGCAGTGCATTGATCTATAACCCCAGACTCGAAATCTATTCAGGACGGGGAACTGTGCAGACCACAGCAGTGCATTGATATATAAACACAGACTAGATATCTGTCCAGGACGGGGAGCTGTGCAGACCACAGCAGTGCATTGATCTATAAACCCAGACAAGATATTTGTACAGCACCGGGAGCTGTGCAGACCACAGCAGGGCATTGATCTACAACCCTGGACTAGATATCTGTCCAGGACAGGGAGCTGTGCAGACCACAGCAGTGCATTGATCTATAAACCCGGAACAGATATCTGGACATTACGGGGAGCTGTGCAGACCACAGCAGTGTATTGATCGAAAACCCGTACTAGATATCTGTCCAGGACGGTCTGCTGTGCAGATCACAGAAGTGCATTGATCTATAAACCCAGACTCCATATCTGTCCAGCACCGTGAGCTGTGCGGACCACAGCAGTGCATTGATGTATAAACCCAGACTAGATATCTGTCCAGGACGGGGAGCTGCGCAGACCACAGCAGTGCATTGATCTATAAACCGGGACTCGATATCTGTCCAGCACCGGGAACTGTGCAGACCACAGCAGTGCATTGATCTATAAACCCGGACTAGATATCTGTCCAGGACGCGGAGCTGAGCAGACCTCAGCAGTGCATTGTTCTATAAACCCGGACTAGATATCTGTCCAGGACGGGGAGCTGTGCAGACCACAGCAGTGCATTGATCTATAAACCCGGACTAGATATCTGTTAAGGACAGGGAGCTGTGCAGACCACAGCAGTGCATTGATATATAAACACAGACTAGATATCTGTCCAGAACGGGGAGCTGTGCAGACCACAGCAGTGCATTGATCTATAAACCCAGACTAGATATTTGTACAGCACGGGGAGCTGTGCAGACCACAGCAGTGCATTGATCAATAAACCCGGAATAGATATCTGGACATTACGGGGAGCTGTGCAGACCACAGCAGTGCATTGATCAATAAACCCGGAATAGATATCTGGACATTACGGGGAGCTGTGCAGACCACAGCAGTGCATTGATCTATAAACCCGGACTAGATATCTGTCTAGGACGGTGAGCTGTGCAGACCACAGAAGTGCATTGATCTATAAACCCAGACGACATATCTATCCAGCACTGGGAGCTGTGCGGACCACAGAAGTGCATTGATCGATAAACCCAGACTAGATATCTGTCCAGGACGGTGAGCTGTGCAGACCACAGCAGTGCATTGATCTATAAACCCTGACTAGATATCTGTGCAGCACCGGGAGCTGTGTAGACTACAGCAGTGCATTGATCTATAAACCCAGACTAGATATCTGTCCAGGACGGGGAGCTGTGCAGACCACAGCAGTGCATTGATCAATAAACCCGGAATAGATATCTGGACATTACGGGGAGCTGTGCAGACCACAGCAGTGCATTGATCTATAAACCCGGACTAGATATCTGTCTAGGACGGTGAGCTGTGCAGACCACAGAAGTGCATTGATCTATAAACCCAGACTACATATCTATCCAGCACTGGGAGCTGTGCGGACCACAGAAGTGCATTGATCGATAAACCCAGACTAGATATCTGTCCAGGACGGTGAGCTGTGCAGACCACAGCAGTGCATTGATCTATAAACCCAGACTAGATATCTGTCCAGCACCGGGAGCTGTGTAGACTACAGCAGTGCATTGATCTATAAACCCAGACTAGATATCTGTCCAAGACGGGGAGCTGTGCAGACCACAGCAGTGCATTGATATATCACCCTGGACTAGATATCTGTCCAGGACTGGGAGCTGCGCAGACCACAGCAGTGCATTGATCTATAAACCCGGACTAAATATCTGTCACACACCGGGAGATGTGCAGACCACAGCAGTGCATTGATCTATAACCCTGGAATAGATATCTGTCCTTGACAGGGAGCTGTGCACACCACAGCAGTGCATTGATCTATAAACCCAGACAAGATATCTGTCCAGGACGGGGAACTGTGCACACCACAGCAGTGCATTGATCTATAAACCCGGACTAGATATCTGTCCAGCATGTGGAGCTGTGCACACCACAGCAGTGCATTGATCTATAAACCTAGACTAGATATCTGTCCAGCATGTGGAGCTGTGCACACCACAGCAGTGCATTGATATATAAACCCAGACTAGATATCTGTACAGGACGGGGAGCTGTGCCGACCACGGCAGTGCATTGATCTATCAACCCGGACTAGATATCTGTCCAGCACCGGGAGCTGTGCAGACCACAGCAGTGCATTGATCTATACACCCAGACTGGATATCTGAACAGGACGGGGAGCTGTGCAGACCACAGCAGTGCATTGATCTATAAACCCAGACTAGATACCTGTCCAGGACGGTGAGCTGTGCAGACCACAGCAGTGTATTAATCTCTAAACCTAGACTAGATATCTGTCCAGGACGGAAAGCTGTGCAGACCACAGCAGTGCATTGATCTATAAACCCTGACTAGACATCTGTCCAGGTCAGGGAGCTGTGCAGACCACAACAGTGCATTGAACAATAAACCCGGAATAGATATCTGTCCAGCACCGGGAGCTGTGCAGACCACAGCAGTGCATTGATCTATAAACCCGGACTAGATATCTGTCCAGCACCGGGAGCTGTGCAGACCACAGCAGTGCATTGATCTATAAACCCGGACTAGATATCTGTCCAGGACGGTGACCTGTGCAGACCACAGAAGTGCATTGATCTATAAACCCAGACTACATATCTGTCCAGCACGGAGAACTGTGCGGACCAGAGCAGTGCATTGATATATAAACCGAGACTAGATATCTGTCCAGGACGGTGAGCTGTGCAGACCACAGCAGTGCATTGATCTATAAACCCGGACTAGATATCTGTCCAGGACGGGGAGCTGTGCAGACTACAGCAGTACATTGATCTATAACCCCGGACTAGATATCTGTCCAGGACGGGGAGCTGTGCAGACCACAGCAGTACATTGATCTATAACCCCGGACTAGATATCTGTCCAGGACGGGGAGCTGTGCACACCACAGCAGTGCATTCATCAATAGACCCGGACTAGATATCTGTCCAGGACGGGGAGCTGTGTAGACCACAGCAGTGCATTGATCTATGAACCCCGACTAGATATCTGTCCAGCATGGGGAGCTGAGCAGACCACAGCAGTGCATTGATCTATAAACCCGGACTAGATATCTGTACAGGACGGGGAGCTGTGCAGACAACAGCAGTGCATTGGTCTATAACCCCGGACTAGATATCTGTCCAGCACCGAGAGTTGTGCAGACCACAGCAGTGCATTGATCTATAAACCCGATTAGATATCTGTCCTTCACGGGGAGCTGTGCAGATCACAGCAGTGCATTGATCTATAAACCCGGACTAGATATCTGTTAAGGACAGGGAGCTGTGCAGACCACAGCAGTGCATTGATATATAAACACAGACTAGATATCTGTCCAGAACGGGGAGCTGTGCAGACCACAGCAGTGCATTGATCTATAAACCCAGACTAGATATTTGTACAGCACGGGGAGCTGTGCAGACCACAGCAGTGCATTGATCAATAAACCCGGAATAGATATCTGGACATTACGGGGAGCTGTGCAGACCACAGCAGTGCATTGATCAATAAACCCGGAATAGATATCTGGACATTACGGGGAGCTGTGCAGACCACAGCAGTGCATTGATCTATAAACCCGGACTAGATATCTGTCTAGGACGGTGAGCTGTGCAGACCACAAAAGTGCATTGATCTATAAACCCAGACTACATATCTATCCAGCACTGGGAGCTGTGCGGACCACAGAAGTGCATTGATCGATAAACCCAGACTAGATATCTGTCCAGGACGGTGAGCTGTGCAGACCACAGCAGTGCATTGATCTATAAACCCAGACTAGATATCTGTGCAGCACCGGGAGCTGTGTAGACTACAGCAGTGCATTGATCTATAAACCCAGACTAGATATCTGTCCAGGACGGGGAGCTGTGCAGACCACAGCAGTGCATTGATCAATAAACCCGGAATAGATATCTGGACATTACGGGGAGCTGTGCAGACCACAGCAGTGCATTGATCTATAAACCCGGACTAGATATCTGTCTAGGACGGTGAGCTGTGCAGACCACAGAAGTGCATTGATCTATAAACCCAGACTACATATCTATCCAGCACTGGGAGCTGTGCGGACCACAGAAGTGCATTGATCGATAAACCCAGACTAGATATCTGTCCAGGACGGTGAGTTGTGCAGACCACAGCAGTGCATTGATCTATAAACCCAGACTAGATATCTGTCCAGCACCGGGAGCTGTGTAGACTACAGCAGTGCATTGATCTATAAACCCAGACTAGATATCTGTCCAGCACCGGGAGCTGTGTAGACTACAGCAGTGCATTGATCTATAAACCCAGACTAGATATCTGTCCAAGACGGGGAGCTGTGCAGACCACAGCAGTGCATTGATATATCACCCTGGACTTGATATCTGTCCAGGACTGGGAGCTGCGCAGACCACAGCAGTGCATTGATCTATAAACCCGGACTAAATATCTGTCACACACCGGGAGATGTGCAGACCACAGCAGTGCATTGATCTATAACCCTGGAATAGATATCTGTCCTTGACAGGGAGCTGTGCACACCACAGCAGTGCATTGATCTATAAACCCAGACAAGATATCTGTCCAGGACGGGGAACTGTGCACACCACAGCAGTGCATTGATCTATAAACCCGGACTAGATATCTGTCCAGCATGTGGAGCTGTGCACACCACAGCAGTGCATTGATCTATAAACCTAGACTAGATATCTGTCCAGCATGTGGAGCTGTGCACACCACAGCAGTGCATTGATATATAAACCCAGACTAGATATCTGTACAGGACGGGGAGCTGTGCCGACCACGGCAGTGCATTGATCTATCAACCCGGACTAGATATCTGTCCAGCACCGGGAGCTGTGCAGACCACAGCAGTGCATTGATCTATACACCCAGACTGGATATCTGAACAGGACGGGGAGCTGTGCAGACCACAGCAGTGCATTGATCTATAAACCCAGACTAGATACCTGTCCAGGACAGTGAGCTGTGCAGACCACAGCAGTGTATTAATCTATAAACCTAGACTAGATATCTGTCCAGGACGGAAAGCTGTACAGACCACAGCAGTGCATTGATCTATAAACCCTGACTAGACATCTGTCCAGGTCAGGGAGCTGTGCAGACCACAACAGTGCATTGAACAATAAACCCGGAATAGATATCTGTCCAGCACCGGGAGCTGTGCAGACCACAACAGTGCATTGATCTATAAACCCGGACTAGATATCTGTCCAGCACCGGGAGCTGTGCAGACCACAGCAGTGCATTGATCTATAAACCCGGACTAGATATCTGTCCAGGACGGTGACCTGTGCAGACCACAGAAGTGCATTGATCTATAAACCCAGACTACATATCTGTCCAGCACGGAGAACTGTGCGGACCAGAGCAGTGCATTGATATATAAACCGAGACTAGATATCTGTCCAGGACGGTGAGCTGTGCAGACCACAGCAGTGCATTGATCTATAAACCCGGACTAGATATCTGTCCAGGACGGGGAGCTGTGCAGACCACAGCAGTACATTGATCTATAACCCCGGACTAGATATCTGTCCAGGACGGGGAGCTGTGCAGACCACAGCAGTACATTGATCTATAACCCCGGACTAGATATCTGTCCAGGACGGGGAGCTGTGCACACCACAGCAGTGCATTCATCAATAGACCCGGACTAGATATCTGTCCAGGACGGGGAGCTGTGTAGACCACAGCAGTGCATTGATCTATGAACCCGGACTAGATATCTGTCCAGCATGGGGAGCTGTGCAGACCACAGCAGTGCATTGATCTATAAACCCGGACTAGATATCTGTACAGGACGGGGAGCTGTGCAGACAACAGCAGTGCATTGGTCTATAACCCCGGACTAGATATCTGTCCAGCACCGAGAGTTGTGCAGACCACAGCAGTGAATTGATCTATAAACCCGGATTAGATATCTGTCCTGCACGGGGAGCTGTGCAGATCACAACAGGGCACTAATGTATGAAACTGAAACAAATATCCATCCAGCATGGGGAGCAGCACAGACTACATCATTGTATTATCGATAAACCTCAACCCGAATGACTGACCGGCACAGCGATCTGTGCAGTGATCACCCGTGAATTAATTTGAAGACCTGGAGCAGTTACCCTTCAAGTGAGTAGGACTCTGTACACCACCCCAATGCATTGATCTGTAACCCAGGAGCAGTTACCCTCCCAGCATGTAGGACTGTGTGCACCACCCCAGTACATTGATCTGTAACCCAGGAGCAGTTACCCTCCCAGCATGTAGGACTGTGTACACCAACCCAGTACATTGATCTGTAAACCAGGAGCAGTTACCCTCCCAGCATGTAGGACTGTGTACACCACCCCAGTGCATTGATCTGTAACCCAGGAGCAGATACCCTCCCAGCATGTAGGACTGTGTACCCCACCCCAGTACATTGATCTGTTAACCAGGAGCAGTTACCCTCCCAGCATATAGGACTGTGTACACCACCCCAGTGCATTGATCTGTAACCCAGGAGCAGTTACCCTCCCAGCATGTAGGACTGTGTACACCACCCCAGTACATTGATTTGTAACCCAGGAGCAGTTACCCTCCCAGCATGTAGGACTGTGTAAACCACCCCAGTACACTGATCTGTAACCCAGGAGCAGCTACCCTCCCAGCATGTAGGACTGTGTACCCCACCCCAGTACATTGATCTTTAAACCAGGAGCAGTTACCCTCCCAGCATGTAGGACTGTGTACCCCACCCCAGTGCATTCCTCAGTAACACTGTGTTCGATCCCTGCCCAGTGTGCGGAAACTTGCAGCCCGTTCTGGAACTGACAGGATGTACAGCTCCCACCCATTTACAGTTCCATCTCTCCATTATGCCATGACAAGGGGGTGCTGTGGGTGTGGAAATCACTGCCAGAGAGAGATGGCGGGGGAATCAGTTTAAATATCACCACATGGGAGGGGCTTGGGTTATAGACAGAGAGGGGGAAACTGAGAGATACTATCATGGAAGGATGTGTTCCCAGGTTGCAGAATACTGAAATGTAGACACTTCGATAACATCCTGTGACATGAGCCTGTCTTCCCAGGAAAGATGGGAAAAAGGGATATTGGTGTGAGGTCAGATGATGGAGAGTTTTGGATGAGCATTTGTTCTACAGCTTTGTAAATGGAGCACACACCATCACCCAATTTACCCCGAGCATGGCAGATAAGAGACAATTACACCACGGTTTGTCAAGAGGGGCACAGAGGTCCTGGTGGATGGGCTAGTACAGAGGGGGACCATTCTCTTCCCAGAGGGTCGACACCACCAGACCCACCGAGTATGGTCTGAGCTCCCCACCCAGTGCAGTATCTGGGGTCTGAAGAAACGTCCAGCAATACAGGACAAGCATCAATAAGCTTCCCACTCTGTCAGGATAACGGTCACCGTATTCTCTCTGCTCCCTCACACTCAGTGTATATCTGTTATAGCACCGACCCCCGAACAAGGCTCATGGTCCACCCCTCTCACTGTCGCATGCTGCACCTTCTCTCTCTGTCTCTGTCTCTGTCTCTGTCTCTCTCTCTCTCTCTCTCTCTCTCCCTCTCTCTTCCCCCCTCCCTCCACTTCACCCCCACACTAATAACACTGCATGGATACAACACTGTGAACTGACTCCCTCCGGACACCTCACTATGACCCCCTTCCCATCTACACTAACACTAACAGCAGGGCCACCCACTCCCACCCTCACGCACTCCCTCCCTTTGTCCTATTTCAGGAGAAGCAGCCTGGAATAGGACAGGGAGGGCCAAGCCATGTGGTGGAGTGCCCGATATCCGTTCCCTCACCCCCCCCCCCCTATCCCCGCCATATGGGGAGGACCCTGGTTCGAGGCGGAGAGGATCGGGACGCCTTGTGTGGAGATTCTGAAACATCCACGTCCCACCGACCGAGTGAGGAGCAATGTTCAGTGAAGGGCAATTCTCACTTTAAACCCACTGGCAGCTCCGTTCCCCCCCGTCACAACTTACAAGCTGTGGCCCTGATGCCATCTCCATTTTGTGTCGAGCTGGTACAAATGGAATCCCCCCGGTCTTGGTGGGCAGGAGGGTGGGCTCACAACACATCGTCACCACCACCTCCCAGGAAGGGAGCACGGAGACTACCTCCTACACCTCCCCCTGTAAACAGCTCAGATACTGAAACTAATCTGTGAAATTTACTGCTCTCCTCACCTGCCCTGACATCTTCAACAATCTGTGCTCATATACACCCAGCGCCCTCTGCTCCTGCAGCCCCTTTATAATGGTACAGTCTGTTTTAAACTGTCTTTCATTGTCTTTCCTACCAAAGTGCATCTCCTCACACTGCTCTGCACTGATCCCCATCTGCCATAAACCTGAACACTACACCAACGTGTCACTGTCCTGTTAGAGTTCCACACTCTCCTCCATAGACTTCAGAGTTCTTCCAGGTTCGGTGCAATCTACAAACATTGAGATTGTTATAGTGTCACAGTCCCCATGAAACAACTGAAATCCTGCCCCACATACACGAGTGTGAGCAAGTGAAATACTGCTATATTCCCAATACTGCTATGTTTAATTTAAATTACCTATGAGCTTCACGCCGTACCCTAACCATCCCCGTGTGTGTATCTGTGTGTCTCTGTGTGGGGCAGCACTGCCAGTCTCTGTGGTGCTTAAAGTGATGCAATGCCACCCTCTGCTGGTCTCCACACGCCACTGCACAGACATTGGCAGAGGGCGAAAACCAACAGGGATTCATTCAGAGATGGGGAGGGAGAGGGCAGCTGCTCACAGCACCATCCAAACTGATGTCTTATCCATGTACTGATCTAAATGTCCTTTAAATGTTGTAACTCTCCCTGATTTCACCACTTCCTCTGGAAGCTCATTCCACACACAAGCCAGCTTCTGTCTAAAATAATTACTTCTCATGACTTTTCTAAATCTTTTTCCTCGCACATTAAAATATCCCTCAGTTTTGAATCCTCCACTCTAGGGAAAAGACATCAGCCCTTCAGCTTATCTGTACCCCTCAATATTTTATAAACCTCTGTAAAGTTACCCCTTAATCTCATCCTCTCCAGTGAAAAAAGTCCCAGCATACCCAGCCTCTCCTTATAGCTCACTCCCTCCTTTCCCAACAACATCCAGGTTCATCTGTTCTCAACCCTCTCCTGCTTAATAATATCAAGGTCAATAATATCAAAGTGAATAGTCAAGGTGTTTTCTAAGGGTAGGGAAATCCAAAACTAGATGACATAGGCTTAAGGTGAGAGGGGAAATATTAAAGTGACCCAGAGGGAGGTGTGGTTATGGAATGAGCGGGCAGGGTGACCAGACTGGACACAGTATTCCAGAAGAGGTCTCACCAATGTCCTCTACCTCCTCAACATGATATTCCCATTCCGATACTCAAAGGTCTGACCAATGAAGACAAAAGTGTTAAACACTTTCTTAACCACACTATCTATATGAGATGCAAATTTTAAAGAATTAAACCTGACGGCCTAGGTTTCTGTACTACAGCACTGCCAAAGACCCTACTTTTAATTGTATAGGTCCTGCTGTTGTTTGATTTATCAAATCCAATACCTCACATTAATCCAAACTAAACTCCATCAGCGACCCCTGAGCCCAGTGTGTGACATTACTGTCACCTCACCCTCCCCCTTCAATTTTAAAATACCCATCCCCCTCTCCAGGAGGCCTTGATTTTCACAAAGACCCTGAGTTTGGGTAGCCTTGTGTAGTTAGGGGGGAGGAGAGACAGATTGCTGACACAGTCAGTGGGGAGGAGAGGCTGGACAGTAATCAGCGGCCGCACGTGAAAGTTGGGTAAGAGTGATCAGTGTTTTTGGGTCAGAAATTAAGCTCTTCCTTCGTCTCTGGTGTTCAGTAATAAATATCCATTTGAGACCCTTCTTTGGGCAGAGTGTGAGTGCAGGATTTCTTTTCCTAATATTGTAGGCTACAGATAATAGTGATTAAAGATGTTCATAGTTAATTTGGATAGCACAGCACATACACTCTATATCCTAAAGCTGAGACAAATATCTTGCATTTGTTTAATAATAAAAGTGTTGTTTGTAATTCAATAATGGGAACCTGATTATAATAAATCCACACCGAGCTGAAAGTGGGCACTAAAATATGACCCAAAATCTGGGTATGGTCGTGTAGTGGGTAGTGTCCCTGCCTCTGAGCCAAAACTCAGGATTTGATTCCAATTCCTGAACTTGTGTGGTAGTGTTCCTAGCTCTGGGCTAGAAGGCCTGGATTCAAGTCCTGCCTGTTGCAGGGGTATGTCCCAGCATGTCAGGACAGTCTGATGAACAAGCACACAGAAGAATAGTTTTACAGCTTTATGGGTATTGCTGAGTGATGCTAGGGGGCGGTGGCAGTAATATCACACACTGGGCTGAGGTGTGGCAGATGGAGTTTAGTTTGGATTAATGCGAGGTATTGGATTTGGTAAATCAAACAACAGCAGGACCTATAAAATTAAATGTAGAGCCTTTGGCAGTGCTGTAGTACAGAAACCTAGACTGTCAGGTTTAATTCTTTAAAATTTGCATCTCATATAGATAGTATGGTTAAGAAGTTGTTTAACACACATGTACTCAAAGGACAGACCTTTGAGTATCGGAATGGGGACGTCATGTTGAGGTTGTACAGGACATTGGTGAGGCCCCTTCTGGGCACAAAGGTCTAGGTGTAAAGCCCACAGAAGTGTCTCAGGATACATCTGAACAAACCGATTAAAATGGATTTAGAATTGTGACTTGATGGAGAAGGAAGAGCTGTCAGTATTGAATTTCAGAATTTAGGCCCAGGATGACTGAAAGTACAGCCATTCGTGTTGATTGGGGTCACATTTCGCAGCAGTAAAGGTTTATAAAATCAGAATGGTCATTGATAGGGTGAATAGTCAGGGGTTTTTCCCCAGGTTAGGGGTGTCCAAAACTAGAGGGCATTGTTTGAAAGTGAGAGGGGAAAGGTTTTGAGGAGGCCTAAAGGGCACCATTTCACACAGAGGGTGGTGTGCGTATGGAATGAGCTGCCAGAGGAAGTGGTGGAGGCTGGTACAACTACAGCATCTGGGTCCTGAGAGACCTGGCGAGCTTTTCCAGCAATTTCTGTATTTCTTTTAAAAATGCATTCAGTTTAACACAGGTATTCTGAATAAATTAAACATTTTTATTTTCTAATGACGCAGGGACATATAAACATATCTTCAAATTGACCGAGACCATTTTCTGTGAAGGGTATGGCTCTGTGTATGACAGCAGCAATGATGCACCTACTTGGAACAGGGAATATGATGGAAATATAGTTTGGACAATGTACAAGGAGACCTCACATGGTCCAGTTTGGGAGAGGATGACATTACTGTATGATTCAACTCAGAGAGGGAGAAAATGTAATCTGCCTGAGAAGGATTGGCCTATTGCACTCTCTCTCCTTCATTGTTCCTCATCACAGCAATGTCTGCGAGCTAAAAAAAAAACCTCTACAAGTCATCGTTACCTTTCTTATTTTTATGGAATCCCTGCAGTGTGGAAACAGGCCCTTCGACCCAACAAGTCCATACTAACCTTCCCAAGCCATTTCCCTATATTTACCCCTGACTATTGCACATAAACCAGAAATCCCTGAACACTACGGACAATTTAGCATGACCAATCCACCGAACCTACACAGTTTGTGGTTGAAAACTGGATCACCCATTAGAAGCTCACACAGATCAGGGGAGAATCGCCAAACTCCACACAGACAGTCACCAAAGGCTGGAATCGAACCCAAGTTCCCTGGTGCTGTGAGGTAGCAGTGCAAACCACCGTGCTACCCTTTGGATGATCCCGAACCAGAATTCACTGGAATCTACTCACTGCCTTAAGCAAAGGGAATTCAGCCAAATCCAAACTCTCCCAGGATGAAATCCCATTGCTAGCAGCTGTGTGAGTACAATATCTTCAGAAGCAGAATAACGTTTTGGACAATCTCACAATTTATCCTTTGTCATGAGTTCCAATAATATTTGGACCAAGTTCTTTCAAGTTAAATTTGCAGAGAGTGTGTGTGTGTGTGTGTCAGCATTTTTAGAAAGGGAAATATTGATTATATAATTGCAATACCCAAACAGTTTGCAATTCATCTTTCCATCATAGTTTGAGTAACATTGCTCTAGATCATAAAAGTGTTGTTTTAGCAGATTAAAGAAACTAGCCTGACTTGTTCCTAAAACTGACCCTGACCCAATCTGAGACCGATATCATCGGCCATATCACCAACCTGGTTACAATTCACATTTGTTGTGAGCAGTGGAGGAGTGGGACTAGAAAAGGAAACAGTGACCCAAAAAGCCAGGGAACTATAGAGCGGTGAGCCTGATGTCAGTGGTGGGTAAGTTGTTGCGGGGGATTCTGAGGGACACGATTTACATACATTTGGGAAGGCAAGGGCTGATCGGGGTAGACAAGGTGGTTTTCTGCATGGGAAATCATGTCTCATTAATTTGGTTGAGTGTTTGAAGAGGTGCTAAAGAAGATTGATGAAGGCAATTTGGTAGACATTGTCTATATGGACATCAGCAAGGTGTTCATTTAAAGAACAAAGACCAAAGAAAATTTACAGCCCAGGAACAGGCCCTTCACCCTCCAAGCCTGAGCCAATCCAAATGTACTGTCTAAACCTGTCGATCAATTCTTAAGGATCTGTCTTCCTCTGCTCCCCACCTACTCATGCATCTGTCCAGACGCATCTTAAATGAATCGACCGTGCCTGCCTTCACCACCTCTGCTGGCAACGCGTTCCAAACGCTCACCACCCTCTGTGTGAAGTACTTACCGCGTGTATCCCCCCTTAAACTTTCCACCTCTCACTTTGAAAGCACAACCTCTCGTTATTGAATCCTTCAACCTGGGAAAAAGCTTGTCTCTGTCCACCCGGTCTATGCTCTTCATGATTTTGCAAACCTTTATCAGGTCCGCCCCTCAATCTCCTTTTATCTAGTGAAAATAAACCTAACATACTCAGCCTCTCTTCATAGCTAGTATTTCATTCTACTTGGTAGACAGATTAGTAAGTTTCAGTCACATAAGATACAGAAGGAGCTAGTCACAATTGGCTTGAAAGAAGAGGGATATTTTTCAGACTGGCGGCTTGTGAGCAGCAGTGTGCTGTAAGAATCAGTACTGAGTTCACTGCATTTCATCATTTATGTAAAGATTTAGATGTGAATATAGGGGCAATAGTTAGTAAGGCTACAGATGACATCAGAAAGGTGGTGTAGTAGATTATCTCAGAGTACAACAAGACCGCAATTAGATGGGACAAAGAGACAAGGAGTAACAGATGAAGTTTAATTTAGATAAATATGAAGCTTTGCATTTTGGGAAGGCAAATCAGGGCAGACATTATATACTTCATGGTCAGGTCCTGGGGCATGTTGTGAAACAAAGGGACATAGGACTGCAGGTACATTGTTCCTTGAAAGTGGAGTCGCAGGTAAACAGAGTGATGCAGAACACATTTGGCACATTTGCCTTAATTAGTCAGAGCATTGAGTATAGGAGTTGTGATGGCATGTTGTATCTGTACAGGATGTTGGTGCGGCCACTTTAAGAATAATGCGTACAACTCGGTTTTCTGCAGAAATGATTTAGACACAGATATTCCAGGACTGGAGGTTTGAGCTTTAGGAAGAGGTTGATTAGGTTGAGGCGTTTCCCCCTGGAGTGCCAGAGGCTGAGGGGTGACATTATAGAGGTTTATAAAACCATCAGGGGCATGGATATTCTGAACAGCCATGTTCTGCTCCCAAGGATAGGGGAGTCCAGAACAAGAGAGCATAGGTTGGAGGGGAGAGGGTGAATGATTTAGAAGGGACCTGAAGGTAAATGTTTCACATAGAGAGTGGTGTGTGTACAGAAAGTGCTGTCAGAGGAAGTGGTGAAGGCGGTTACAATCGCACATTCAAAAGTATCTGAAAGAGGAGGGACATTTACCAAATGCTGGCAAATGGGACTGGATCAGATTTGATTTCTGATCGGAGTGAACAGATCGGACTAACGGGTCTGTTTCGGTTCTGCATGACTCTCTGATTCTATAAGAGGGATGATGAAAAATTCTGAAAGGACCTTTCAAGTGGGAATTCTCTTCACTGGAAGTTCATTGTGCCTCTATGTTCACATTGATTGAAAGCTGCATTACAAAATATTTGACAGAGAAGTGAGTCACGGATATTGGGATACAGACAGGAAAGAGGGGCTGAGACCCCAACCTCATCAGCCACAATCTTACTTCCTGGTGGAGAAGGGTCAAAATATCTAATGACTCCTCAGTCCCATGTTCCTGTGTTCCATTCAGCCCCTCATACCTGCTAGACAGGAACAGTGGAGGCCACTTACTCCTATGACCTGGTGCACAGAAACAGAGGGGACCATTCAGCCTCGCAAGACTATCACACACGCTTTGAAATGATTTGGGAAATGTAATTGGAAAATACAGGCACGGGTATGAAAGAGGCCCCTCATCTCTCTTTATAGAGCTTCCACTATCTGCAACTTGTGCTTCAGTTGTTGGTCACGTTTTAGACCCAGATTCACTGTGAATACAGCCCATATACCTCACCCAGAGATGGCTCACAAAATCATCTGCTCTTCCTGACTGCAATATTCAAAAACAATAACATTCATGAAAATAACACCCACTAACTTTCCAATAACAGAATGTGAGAACATCAGAAACAGGGGCAGGTTGTTCACTCCCCAAACCTGCCTTGCCCTTCACTAAGATCGTGGCTGATCTGCTCTTGGTCTCAAATCATCTTTCAAACCCAATTCCTCATAGCCCTCACCTCTCTGACAGGGCAATATCCATCTACATCCTCTTCAAATACTTTCAGAAATCTTGCTCCCCGAACACTCTTGAGAAGTGAAATCCTGACATTCAATCCCACCTGTTTGAAGAAAACACTTGCTGCTCCTATATCATGGTTTATTGATGTGAACAAAAGAGATTGAGACAAGGGTTCAGGTAAAAATGACTGGCCCCGATATCAAGGCAGTGGTTCCCTTCTGTTGACATCAAGGAGCTGAACAAAACTGGACTTAATGGGAATCAGAGTAACCTCTGCAGTGTTTGGGGTCAAACATGGCACAAAGGAAGATGGTCATCATCTCAGTTCTGGGTCACCTCTGTGCGAGATCCTCAGGGTAGCTTCCTCTTCACAAACAACTTTAGCTGCTTCATCAATGTCTCCCGCCCCCACCCTGACCAACATAAGATCAGAAGTGGGGATGATCACCGAACATTCCACAATGTTCAGAATATTTTGTCCCCCGTCAGCTGCTGAACTAGTCTGTGTCCATGTGCAGCAAGACCCAGACTCCATTGAGACTTGTGCTGTTAAAGTGTTGATAACATTCATCTACCAGCACTGCCTGACACTGCACATTGCCACAGTAAAACAAGAGTTCATTCAGCACCTCACGCTGGTTTCACAGGAATATGAAGAAGCCATTCAGCCCATTGACACTATTGGAGAAGAACAGGGACAGCCCATTCAGTGCCTCCAGCCTATTACTCAGGACGAGAAGGAGTCTAGTGTTATGGTCCACACCAGAGCCCCTCGAAAATATTTGAAGGGGGTAGCCTAGACTCTTTTTTTTATTTTAATGGAAATGTAAAGTGTCTGTTCTAGACGCAATGTGACTGGTCAAAGTACTGGGTGTGAAGCAAAACACTATTTATTGAAACACGAAAGATAAAATGAAACCAAAGAAAGAGGAATCTAGAATAACTTAATTCTACTGGACAAGTTAACAGAATAATAGACCTAGGAACTATTACTAATGAACTGTTCCAATATAGGAAAATCACATAAACGCAGCCCTCCGTAGAAAGGAATATTCAGACACAGCTTGTCACAAATAATTCTTTAATCCAGGAATTAAAAACAGCACCAAGAGAAAACTCAGGGAAAGTAGCAAGAGGCATTCACTGAAGCTTCCAACTCTGTGGAGACCCCAATAGTTTCTGAAGTTGCTGAGAAACCAAAACCCAGTGATCCTAATCTGTGAGAGCTGACCACACCCACTCAGGCTGCATTAAAATAAACACAAGGTCTCCCTCGTTGTTTACTCGAGTGGTCTTAACTAGTCAGCTTGGTAACGATCGTTCAATCTCTCTCTTAAAAGAAACCCGGACAAAATAACCTCTTAAAGCTGCAGCATCATCACACTTGTCAGCACATCGAGCTGTCAAGCAGGAACCGGGGTAAGCCAATCCGGCCCTTGACCCTGTCCAATCGGACGAGGAAGAAGCCATTCAGCTCCTTCAGTCTCTTACACAGCAATGGGATGAGGCCATTCAGCTCCTTGAGTCACTTTCACAGGAACAGTAAGAGGCCATTCCCCCCTCAAAGCACTTACACAGGGGCAGAATGAGGTAATTGATGCTGATTCCTGATGAATGGCTTATGCCGAAACATCGATTCTCCAGCTCCTCGGATGCTGCCTGACCTGCTGTGCTTTTCCAGCAATCGACGCTCTACTGTGATCTCCAGCATGGGCAGTCCTCACTGTCTCCTAATTGATGCTCTAACATGATGAACAAGTGGAGCAGAAGCTGCACAGACAGACTGTTCCACGTTGTTCCTCCTGGCTCCGTTGCTCATGATACACACGTGGGACTTTAACGTGGTTTTCTAGTGGTGAGGAGGGAAGCCATATATCTTGTGTGAAGTCTCATGAAGACATCTTTCATCTCTGAGATGCCTTCTCTGTGTAGGGCGGAAGCTGGTGGGAATGGCTACCTGTTTCCGATGGAAGGTATTGTGGCTGCTGTTGGGGATTGTGAGCAACCTGACGTTCAGTACAGGGTTCACACGCCGACTGCACAATAACATGGGGAGAGTTAATTTAGGCATATAAACTATTAGGTAAGCTACGTTAGACTGATGAATGGACTCTCTAAGTTCAAATAATGCTGATCTTATTCATGTTGATCTTGTCCAGTGCACGTCCTGTTCAGTGTAACCTGTATGCCATACTCTGTCCAAGTCTATTTCCACCCTATGATCTGTCTGGCCATGCTTATTATGACCTGCCTCCACTGCTCATAAACCAAATGTTTCCCTGTACTGAGGTACACGTGACAATAAATCAAACCCATTAATCCTGTGTGAAGTATGGAATTTCTCAACCTATCAATGTCTCTTTTGCAAATAATTGATCGCTGCCACTCCTCGTGTTTCAGCATCGCCATTTCTTCGTCTCTCAGCTCCACAGATTAAACACTCAGCTTATTCACTCTATCCTCATGTTACCATCACCCATGTATGTGGTAAGAAGATCATTCCTTACAAAGGAGATCAAATTTGTGTAGTGTGCTTCTAATGCTCTCTCAGCAAGGCTCTACAACAGCAGGAAGATGCCTTTACTTATGTACTCGAATCATCTTACAATGAAGCACAGCATACCATTGACTGCACCCATTACTTACACAGGGTTTGATTCGGAGCAGTCAGCATAGACTTGTGAGTGGGAGATCATGCTTCCCAAATTTGTTAGAGTTCTTTGATGAAGTGACCAGGAAGGTTGACAAGGACAGAGTGGTAGATGTAGTCTCTGTGGATTTCAGTAAGGCATTTGATAAGCTTCCATATGGTAAGCTGCTCAGGAAGGTTACATCGCGTGGAATGCTGGGGGAACTGGCCAATTGGATACACAGTTGGCTTGATGTTAGGAAGTAGAGTGTTTAGTGGAAGGATGTCTGTCAGACTGGAGGCTGGGTCCATTGCTGTTTGTTATCTATGATCATCTATGATTATCTATGACTACAGACACATAGACATGGGATAAAACTTTTCAATGATCTCTGAATCGGCCAAGCAAGATACTCTATTGTATCAAACTGCTCCGAGGTCTTAAAGGATAAACCCGAACAGAACACCCGGACCCAGCCTCAGTATCGGAAAAAGGGAATGGGAAACACAGTCCTGTTGACCCTGCAGAGACCTCCTTCCTAACATCTAAGATCTTGTGACAACATTTACAGAACTTTCCCACAGACTGCACAGAAACATTAGGAATGGAGTAGGCCATACAACACATTGAGCCTTCCTCATTGTCGTTCATGTTCAAACATCTCCACAATGCACTTATCCCACACAATTAATATATCCGTTAATGTGAGCAACCTTGGGAAGCTATAAAATAGGAAGTGCAGTAGTCCCTTTGGTCCATCGAGTTTGCTCCCAATTCAATACAATGATACCTCGCCCTTTATTTCCACACCGTACTCCTGCTCTCCCACCATCCCTTTCCTGTCTCTAAATCCGTATTTATATTCAGTGTCTTGGTTTCCATGTGCAAGCGCATTCCCCAGGTTCTCCAGTCTCTGAGGGCAGACATTTATTGTCATCTCAGTGCAGAATAGCCTGTCTGTATCTAATACTGTGGCCCCTTATTTTAGACATCACAGCCAGGGGAATTATCATCTCTGCTTCCATTCTGTCTCACCCTGTCTGAGTTTTATATATCTCACTGAGATCTTCACACATTTTCCTAAACCCCATGGAATACAGGCCCAGTCGCCCCAAACACTGCTCCCACAGCAAGCCTGACATCCTAGAAATCGGTCTGCTCATCTTTCGCTGCTCTCCCTCAATGATAGGGTTGTCCTTTGTTAGGTACAGAGACCAAACCTGCACACAATATTGCACAATGTTCGAGATGGGGTCTCACTAAGGCCCTGTACAGTTGCAGTACGACACCCTTATTCCTCGATTCAAATCCCCCTGAAATGAAGGTCCACACCCAATTTACCTTCCTAACTGCTTTCTGCTCCTGCAATATTGCTTTCAGTGACTGGTCTGCAGGGAGATCTAGATTCTTTGCAATGTTACAGCTCCCCACTTGGTGGGACTATGTACACTGGGCAGCGTGCCAATGCCATTCCCAGTATTGACGCCTGGGTTCAGACCTCACTGCGCTGCAGGGACCTCGGAGGGCCGCGCAGAAGGAAACAACAAACAGGAGCATTCGTCCCTTTGTAGATCAACATGTTTCAAACAATCCCTTTTCAAACGATAGGCTGCCAGTCTATTGTTCCCACCAAAGGGCACACTGCCACCTCTACCCACCTTACTCTCCATCTGCCACGTATTTGCCCATTCACTCCACTTGTCTTAGTCACCTTGAAGCTTTTTACAACCTCCTCACCCACTCGCAATCCAAATCCTTTAATTCTGTCAGCAGGTTGGGATATGTTGTATTTGATTCCTGCAACCAAATGTTGAATGGGTATTGTGAACAAATGGGGCCTGAGCACCGATCTCTGTGATATCCCAGCAACCTTCCTCTGTTATTTTTTAAAAATAATATTTATTTCGTGAATCTGGGTGTGACTGGCTGGGCCAGCATTTATTGCCTGTCCCTCGTTGCCCTTGAAAATGTGGCGGCGAGCTGCCTTGTTGAACCGCTGCAGTCCACTGTGGATTCAGTGATGGTAACACCATTGAATGACAAGGGGCAGGTTAGATTGTATTTTATTGGTGATGGTCACGGTCTGGAATTTGTGTGGCCTGAATATTACTTGCCATTTGTCAGCCTGGATACTGTCCAGATCTTGTCGCATTTGGACATGGCCTGCTTCAGTATCTGAAGAACCACAAATGTTGCTGAACATGGTGCAATCATTGGCGACCATTCCCACTTCTGACCTTATAATAGAGGCAAGGTCATTGATCAAGCAGCCCTGAAGATGTTTGGGCCTAGGCCACTGCCCGAGGGACTCCTACAGACTTGTCCTGGAGCTGAGTTGACTGACCTTTATCAACCATGCCCACCTTCCTCCGTGTCAGGTATGATTCTAACCAGCGGGCAGTTTGCCCCTGATACCCATTGATTCCAGTGTTGCTAAGACCCCTTGATACCACACTTGGGCGAAGGCAGCCTTGATTTAAAGGGCTATCACTCTCACCCCACCTCTGGAATTCAGCTCTTTTGTCCATGTTTGAACCACGGTAATGAGGTCAGGAGCTGAGTGGCCCTGGTGGAGCCCAAACTGGGCGACATTGACCAGGGTATTGCTGAGCAGGTGCCGCTTGAAAGCACTGACACCTTCCACCACTTTACTGATGATTGAGAGTAGACTGATGGGGTGGTAATTGGCCAGATTGGATTTGGTCTGCTTTTTATGCATAGGAGATACTTGGGGTAAATTTTGACGTAAACAGGGAAATGTCGTTGTTGTAACTGTATTGGAACAGTTTAGCTAGGGCATTGACAAGGTCTGGAGCACAAATTTTCAGTACTATTGCCAGAATGTTGTCAGGGTATGTACCTTCTGGAGTATCCAGTGTCTTCAACTGAATCTGGATATCGCGTGGACTGAATCAAATTGGCTGATGACTGGTAACTGAATTGCTGAAGACGACTGGAGGACGCTGAGGTGCATCATCCACTCAGCACTTTTGACTGAAAATTATTGCGAATGCATAAATGTTATCTTTTGCACTGATGTGCTGGGCTCTTCTATCATTCAGGATGGACATACTTGTGGAATCTCCTCCTCCGAAGACTTGTTTAATTATCCATAACTATTCTCAACTCGAAGTGGAAGGACTGCAGAGACCTGAACCATTGCTTGTGGAATCACTTAGCCTGTCTGTCACTTACTGCTTGTGCTGTTTGGTGCACAAGCAGTCCTGGTTGGTGGCTTCACCACGCTGACACCTCATTTTCAGGTATTCCCAGTGCTGCTGCTGCCCTCCTGCACACTCCATTGAATCAAGGTTGATCCTCTGTCTTGATGGTAATTGTTGTGAGGGGGATATGCCAGGTCATGAGGTTGTGCTGGAGTACAATTCTGCTGCTATTGATGCCCCACAACACGTTATGGAAACCCAGATTTGAGCTGCTAGTTCTGTTTGAAGTCTGTTCTATTTAGCACGGTGATAGTGCCACCCAGAATTATGGAGGTTATTCTAAATGTGAAGGTGTGACTTTGTCTCCACAATGACTATGCAGTGGTCACTCTTATCCGACACTGTCATGGACAGATACTTGTGCAACTGGCAGCTTATCCAGCCTCTCTCCATAGTTGATATGCTCCATCCCAGGGAACATCCTGGTGAATCTCCTTTGCAAACCCCTCCAGTACAATCACATCCTTCCTGTAATGAGGGTCCCAGAACGACATACAGTATTCCATCATGGACTAAACCAAGCCCTGTATAGCACTTATAATCTACTCCTTGATTAGTAAAAGCTACACCCAAGGTTCAATTCTTAACTAGTCCATTACCCTATTGAGTCACATTCAGGGATGTGTGGAGAAACACCCTCTGAGTTCCCTGGTGTGCTGCCAATCAATGTGTACACCCCATGTCTGGTTCCTCCTTCCAAAGTACATCACCTCATATTTATCATGATCACATTCTATCTGCCATTGATCTGCCCATCTGATCATTCCACTTATATTTTCCTGTAAAATCAGAACTTCCTCCTCACTGCCAACCACCGGGCCAATCTTTGTGTCAAACACAAACTTACTTATCACAACTCCCACCCCTCAACCCACCCACCCACCCCCCTCCAGATTCACACCTTTACCATTTATGAATGCTACAAACAATAAGGGACACAGCACTGATCCCTGTGGTACACCAGGGGACACTGGTCTCCAGTCACACAAACAGCCTTCTCCCACCATCCTCTGACTCCTCACACAAAGACAATTTTCATTGTAACTTTTCAAGTTACCCTTGATAATCTGAGATTTTACTTTATGTTTTTCAATTTCCCATGTGAAACTTTGTCAAAGGCCTTGCTGCAAAACTAAATAAGCGACCTCCTCAAACTAATTCAATCAAATTCATTAGATGTGACTTCACTCTGATAAAGTCATGATGATTATCCCTGATCAAACCTTGCGAGTCTGATTATTACATAGAACATAGAAGAATACAGCGCAGTACAGGCCCTTCGGCCCTCGATGTTGCGCCGATCAAAGCCCACCTAACCGACACTAACCCACTATCCTCCATATACCTATCCAATGCCCGCTTAAATACCCATAAAGAGGGAGAGTCCACCACTGCTACTGGCAGGGCATTCCATGAACTTACGACTCGCTGAGTGAAGAACCTACCCCTAACATCAGTCCTATATCGACCCCGCACTTAATTTAAAGCTATGCCCCCTTGTAATAGCTGACTCCATACGTGGAAAAAGGTTCTCACTGTCAACCCTATCTGACCCCCTAATCATCTTGTACACCTCTATCAAGTCACCCCTAAACCTTCTTTTCTCCAATGAAAACAACCCCAAGTGCCTCAGCCTTTCCTCATAGGATCTTCCTACCATACCAGGCAACATCCTGGTAAACTTCCTCTGCACCCGTTCCAGTGCCTCCACATCCTTCCTATAGAATGGCGACCAAAACTGCACACAATATTCCAGATGCGGCCGCACCAGAGTCTTATACAACTGCAGCATGACCTCAGGACTCCGGAACTCAATTCCTCTACCAATAAAAGCCAGTAAGCCATATGCCTTCTTCACTGCACTATTAACCTGGGTGGCAACTTTCAGAGATCTGTGTACATGGACACCAAGATCCCTCTGCTCTTCCACACTACCAAGTATCCGACCATTAGCCCAGTACCCCATCTTTTTGTTACTCTTACCAAAGTGAATCACCTCACACTTACCCACATTGAACTCCATTTGCCACCTTTCTGCCCAGCTCTGCAGCTTCTCTATATCCCGCTGTAACCTGCCACATCCTTCCTCACTGTCTACAACTCCTCCGACTTTCGTATCATCCGCAAACTTGCTCACCCAACCTTCTAACCCTTCCTCCAGGTCATTTATAAAAATGACAAACAGCAATGGTCCCAAAACAGATCCTTGCGGAACACCGTTAGTGACGGCACTCCAAGATGAACCTTTGCCATCAACTACTACCCTCTGTCTTCTTCCAGCCAGCCAATTCCTAATCCAAACCTCCAACTCACCCTCAATGCCATATCTCTGTATTTTCTGCAGTAGCCTACCATGGGGGACCTTATCAAACGCCTTACTAAAATCCATATATACCACATCTACCGCTTTCCCCTCATCTACCTCCTTAGTCGCCTTCTCAAAGAATTCAATAAGGTTTGTGAGGCACGACCTGCCCTTCACAAAACCATGCTGACCATCCTTGATCACATTATTCTTATCCAGATGTGCATAAATCCTATCCCTTACAATTCTCTCAAAGACTTTGCCCACAACAGAAGTGAGACTCACTGGCCTATAGTTACTAGGATTATCCCTACTCCCTTTCTTGAACAAGGGAACCACGTTTGCTAGCCTCCAGTCCTCTGGCACTACTCCTGTAGACAAAGAGGACACAAAAATCAAGGCCAATGGCTCTGCAATCTCCTCCCTTGCTTCCCAGAGAATCCTAGGATAAATGCCATCAGGCCCAGGGGACTTATCTATTTTCACCCTTGCCAGAATTTCCAACACCTCTTCTCTCCATATCTCAAAGCCATCCATTCCACTTATTCGTGACTCAGTATTCATATCGACAACAATGTCCTATTCCTGAGTGAATACTGACGAAAAGTATTCATTCAGTGCCTCCCCAATCTCTTCAGCCTCCACACGCAACTTCCCATTACTATCCTTGATTGGACCTATTCCTACCCTAGTCATTCTTTTATTCCTAACATACCTATAGAAAGCCTTAGGGTTTTCCCTAATCCTACCAACTAAGGACCTTTCATGTCCCCTCCTTGCTGCTCTTAGCTCTCTCTTCAGGTCCTTCCGGGCTACCTTATAACTCTCAATCGCCCCTATTGAACCTTCACGCCTCATCTTTACAAAGGCCGCCCTCTTCCATTTAACAAGGGATTCCAATTCCTTATTAAACCACGGCTCCCTCACACGACCCTTTCCTCCCTGCCTGATAGGTACATACTTATCAAGGACACTCAATAGTTGCTTCTTGAACAAGTTCCACATATCAATTACGCTCTTGCCTTGCAATCTACTTTTCCAATCCACACATCCTAAGTCATGCCTCACCGCATCATAATTTCCCTGCCCCCAGCTATAACTCTTGCCCGGTAGTACACACTTATCCCTCTCCATCACTAGAGTAAAAATCACCGAATTGTGGTCACTGTCCCCAAAGTGCTCACCTACCTCTAGTTCTAATACCTGGCCTGGTTCGTTACCCAGAACCAAATCCAGTATGGCCTCACCTCTTGTTGGCTTATCTACATTTTGTGTCAGGAAACTCTCCTGCACACATTGGACAAACACTGACCCATCTAACGAACTTGAGCTATAGCTTTCCCAATCAATATCAGGAAAGTTAAAGTCCCCCATAACAACCACCCTATTACTGTCACTCTTCTCCTGAATCATCTTCGCAATCCTTTCTTGAACGATTCTAGGACTATTAGGAGGCCTGTAAAAGACTCCTAACAGGGTGACCTCACCTCTCCTATTCCTAACCTCAACCCAAACTACCTCAGATGGCAAATCTTCGTCCATCTTCCTTTCCACCGCTGTAATACTATCTTTGACAAGCAAAGCCACACACACACCCCCTCTTTTACCCCCACCTCTGACCCTACTAAAACATTTAAACCCTGGAACCTGCAAGAGCCAATCCTGTCCCTGATCTAGCCATGTCTCCGTAATAGCCACAACATCGAAGTCCCAGGTACCAACCCACGCTGCAAGTTCACCTACCTTATTTCGTATACTTCTGGCATTAAAGTATACACACTTCAAGCCACTCTTCTGTTTACAGGCACCCTCCTTTAAGATTGTTGCCATATTCCTAACCTCCCTACACTCCAGGTCATGCACCCTAAAGCTACAGTCTGGGTTCCCATGCCCCTGCAGAGTTAGTTTAAACCCCCCCCCCCCCCCCAAGAGCACTAGCAGACCTCCCCCAAGGATACTGGTGCCCCTCAGGTTCAGGTGCAGACCTGTTTATAGAGGTCCCACCTTCCCCAGAAAGAACCCCAGTTATCCAAGTACCGAAATCCCTCCCTCCTGCACCATCCCTGTAGCCACGCATTTAACTGTTCTCTCTCCCTATTCCTCGACTCTCTATAGCGTGGCACGGGTAACAAACCAGAGACAACATCTCTGTTCGTTCTAAGTCTGAGCTTCCAACCTAGCTCCCTAAAAGCCTGTGTAACATCCTCAGCACTCCTCCTACCTATGACGTTGGTGCCAATGTGGACCACGACTTCAGGCTGCTCCCCCTCCCCCTTAAGGACCCGGAAAACACGATCAGAGACATCACGTACCCTTGCACCTGGGAGGCAACATACCAAACGTGAGTCTCTCTTGTTCCCACAAAACCGCCTATCTGTGCCCCGAACTATCGAGTCCCCAATTATTATTGCTCTGCTCTTCTCCACCCTTCCCTTCTGAGTAGCGGGGACAGGCTCCGTGCCAGAGGCCTGAGCCCCGTCACTTACCTCTGGTAAGTCGTCCCCCCCAAAAGTATCCAAAACGGTATACTTGTTCTTGAGGGGAACGGCCGCAGGGGGTCCCTGCACTGGCTGCTTCTTCCCAGTCCCCCTCACTGTCACCCATCTATCTGCCATCTTTGGAGTTACTACTTCCCTATAGCTCCGATCTATGACCCCCTCTGCCTCCCGAATGATCCGAAGTTCATCCAACTCCAGCTCCAGTTCCCTAATTCGGTCTTGGAGGAGCTGGAGATGGGTGCACTTCCTGCAAGTGTAATCAGCAGGGACGTCCATGGCATCCCTCACCTCAGACATGTTGCAGGAGGAACATTGCACTGCCTTCACTGCCATCCCTCTAAAGCTAACCTTTATTTTAAAACAAAACTGGGTCTAAAGAATACAACAAGCAAAATTGGAGTTCGATTTTCTCCTTCTCTATTTTCTCCAGTCGTTTCCCGAACAGTGATCTAGTACTCGCTCATCTATAGTTACCTTGGAAAATCTCTACCACCCTTACTGTGAATTTGGAATCATATTAGCTGCTCTCCAGTCCTCTAGCACCTCCTCATGGTCAGATTCTAATTAAAATTTCCAGTCATGGTCTTTCCTCCCTTGACTCCAACAGTATCCAGACTTGCGGATTGGTCGAATTTTATACCAGACAAAGCCTCAAACTCCTGCTCGTACTTTACATCAATCTCTTCAAGAGCTTTCCAGTCCATCTTCTCGAATTCTGTACCTGCATCCTCCCTCTCCCAAGTAAAACAGCTGTGATGTTTACATGTAACAATCTATCAGTGTTCTCCGGTTTGACGCACTGATTGCCCCTTTGGTTTCTAATGGACACTAATTGTTTGCTGAATATTCTGTTCTACTTGACCGTGTAGAATATTGTGGGATTCTCCCTAATCTCGCCTGCTTTGCACTTCTCCATGTCTCTCTGTTATTCAGTCCCCTCAATGTTCCTAAGTTTCTAAGTTTCACTACAATCACCTCTCATCTTTTGAAACTCGAGATCACAGGCTGAGTTTCCCCATCAGACAATCTTGCCATTTTATGGATTAGTCTGGAATATACCTTTTGCAGTTCCTCTGTAGTCAGAGTATTCTATCTTAGATTGGGACTCCAAACGGTACGCAATACTCTAAGTTTAGTCTCAGCAACACTATATGCAGCTGGTGCACGACATCTTCTATATTCCAATTACATTCACATGAATGTAAACCTAATTTTTCATTTCCTATTTGCATGCGTTCTTCCCAATTCCTTTCACTTTAACTTCTCTTATGATGATAGTGGGAGAGTTCTAAAAGAAATATCCTCCTGAATATCCAACGATACGTTATCCATTAGCTCCTTGTTGCCTACGTCCACAAGAATCATCTTCAAACCATTCCAAAAAATGTTTGTCACTTATGGTTTTCGTTTCATCGATGCATTATCATCCTCCCGAGTTTTCCCATTACCTTCTATATATCCAGTAACAAGTTCTTTGTAATTCAGCCCAAGAGACACCCGACCGCGGATTACAAGTTAACTGATCTGTAATTCACCACTCTCCATCTTTATCCTTTCTTAAACTGTTGGATAATATTTATAACTTTTGCCTTATCCAGATTGGCTAAATATCTTTCCGGAATGTATTGGAAAATAACATAAAAAATCTGAGATGCAATCAATACATCTATTGTTGCTTCCTCTGAAATTCTTGTCTGAAGTACATCTGATCTGTCAGATTTATAAATACTCAATCCAGCTTTCTTTTCAAAGATAACCTCAACACTGATAAGAATGATCTTAGATTTTACTTACACAAGTCCCATGGTCATTTAGTATTTCTGGAAGAATTTCTGGATATTCTGCCTTGAAGATAAACCCAAAGAAACTGTTTCTTTCCCCTGTGATTTCTCTGTTCTCTACAATAAATTACCCTGTCTGCACACCTACTGTTCCACATTTGACCTTGTTTATACTTTTGTTTCATACACTGATGTACGTTTTTTTTAAGCAGTCTTTATGTTTTTTTAGCAGTCTTTATGTTTCTCTTGAGCAGACTTTATGTTTTTCTTTTGTTTGCATGCTGTTTCGCTTTTTGATTTCCTTCTCAGTTTCTTGGTCATCCGTTGGTGGGTCCTACATGTCTCTGAATCCACTGGCTTACTACAACACTTGGCATTTTTCTAAGCTGCTTCCATTGACCTAATAGGTAGTTAAAGGTGAGACTGAAAGGGTTAGGTCGGAGAGGAGGGTGGACCAGATTGATGGGAAGGAAGATGAACACATAGGAATGTTCAAAAGGGGGGAGTGTGCTGAGTGGAATATTGGACTGGGATAAGGTGGAATTAGGGGAAATAGGGAAACTGGTGAAACCTACATTAATCCCCTGTGGTTGGAGGGTCCCAAGGTAGAAAAGGAACCTTTCTTCATCCATGCTTCGGGTGGTTAGGGTTTGGTGATGGAGGAGGCCCAGGACTCTCATGTCCTTGGCAGAGTGGAAAGGAGAGTTAAAGTGTTTAGCCACAAGGTGGTGGAGTTGGTCAATGTGGCTATCCCAGATATGTTCTCTGAAATGATCCACGTATGTCTCGCCAATGTGGAGAAGATTACACTGAGTTTAAAGGATGCAGTAGATGAGGCGTTCTGTCTCCCTTCATCACCTACCACTTTCAACACCACCTTCATCTACGTATCACATTCCTAGATAACTGCCTCCTGCCACACCCCCTTCTCACTTATCTCTCAGCTGCCTTGACCCAGAAGCCTCATTCCTGATAAAGGGTTGTGCCCGAAACGTCAATGCTCCTGCTCCGAGTACGCTGCCTGACTGTGCTTTTCCAACGCCACTAATCTCCAGCAGCTGCAGTGCCCACTTTCTCCTCACCCCTTCAGGGCTTGCATGATTCAGATTTATAACAGTTACTTCAAATAAAACACAAACTACCGAGTACTCAAACAGTATAAAAGAAAAATAATGCATTGTGGTCACTGATCCCAAAAGGTCCTCTACAGCAAAGTTTTCAATTAGCTTTTCTGATCATCCAACATCAATTCCTAAATAACCTGATCTCTAGCTCCGTGCTCGACAAAATGTTAATGACAGCGACACCTGTATCCTGTTACACAGCAACAGGATCAGTCCATTCAGCCATCTCAAGTTTGCAACATAGGAACTGAAAGCGGTCACACAGCGACTGGAGATTTGTTACACTGGGATAACAGGAGGCCATTCGGGCCCACCGAGTGTGTTGCAAGAGAATTGGATAAGGATAAAAACTATCTGAAACTTATTTCATGAGAAAGGAGGAGGTAATTCTGACACGTCTCTGTTGTATGGGAACAAGAGAAGATCAATCACTCCCATCTCTGGGATACACGAGGAGACCGTTCAGTATCTCCACCGATTATGGAGAAATATGAGAAGACCCATAAGCCCCTCAAAATCTTACACACCAACGGGAAGATTCCATAATCCCCCACCCCTCTAATGCATCAACAGGAGGTGGTCATTCTGGCCTTGGAGATGACAACATGGGAACGTCAGAAAGACTTCATCCCATCGATTTTGTACACCAGCAGGATGATGAGTCCAGTCACCCACAAATACCGCTTATGCAGCAATTGGAGCACATCTCTTAATACCTTTTTCCCATCAAACAGGAATTCAAAGAAAACGGAAAGGTTTTAGAAAGGGAAGAACTTATAATAACTGAATACATTAGGGAGTAAAATGTAACAATAAAGTATTGTAATTTAAGGCAAAGTATTTAAATACATTGTTGTGGACATTTACAAACGTAAAGCACAATTCATCAGAGTCAACATGGGTTTACAAAAGATAAACCTTGATTGAAGTGCTTTCTTGAGTTATTTAAAGATGTGACAAACAAGCTGGATAGTGGGAATCCTGGAAATGGAATATATCTGGTTTTCGTGAAGGATTCAGATACGTCGCTTCTCCAAAGAGTGAGTGGTGAGATCAGACAGCAGTGGTTTAGGAGTAATTTTTTGGCTTGAATGGAGGATTGGTTAACCAACAAAATGCAGTCAGATGAATTAACTGTGTCATTTTCTATTGGAAAATGCAAT
Source organism: Chiloscyllium punctatum (assembly GCF_047496795.1). Lineage (NCBI taxonomy): Eukaryota > Metazoa > Chordata > Chondrichthyes > Orectolobiformes > Hemiscylliidae > Chiloscyllium > Chiloscyllium punctatum. The sequence goes on from NW_027309931.1 coordinate 47,241, forward strand.
TTGTTGGGTGCCATAGATTTCAGTTCTCATGCTTCAACCATTTGTGATCGACATTATTACTCGGTTGACGGGATAGAAAATACTATAGCTACATTTTCAGCTGACACTAACATTGGTGGGAAATTACGTCGGAATGATGATGCAAGAGATTTATAAACTATATGGATAGGTTGGGTCAATGGGCAAACATTTGGCAATGAAAACTAAAGTGGATAAATATGGGGTTATTCAAGTTGGCCAGCCTAATAAAAAGGCAGATTATTATCTAAATGGAGAGAAACTTCAAAGTGCTTAAGTGCAGAGGGGTCTGGGTGTCTGCTTGTATATCACAGAAAACTTGCTTGTGGGTACTTGAAGTAATGAGGAATGCAAACATAACTTCAGCGTTTATTTGTAAAAGGATAGAGTAGAAAGGTAGGGAGTGTTGCTGTAGCTATGCGAGGCATTAGTCAGGCTGCAACTGGAGTACAGTTTGGGTGTCCTGCAGAATGAGGTATTTCCATTGGAGGCAATTCAGAAGAGCTTCATTAGAATGATTCCATATTTGAAGTGTTTGTCTTATGAAGAGTAATTGAGCAGTTTAGGCCCGTACTGTCGAGTTTATAAGAATAAAAGGAGAGCTCATTGAGGTCTGTAAAATGTTAAAAGTAATTTAAGGTGTAGGTGTGGAGTGGATATTTTTTTATGTGGCGCAATCTCCAATGAGGATGGAGAGATGGCAGGAAAGTGGAACAGAGGCCGCGATGACATCAGTCATGATTGTATTCCATGGCGGAGCAGGTTCGAAGGGTTGGATGCCTGACTGATGCTCCTTGTTCATATTCAGCTTTATGACTGTGTTACACAGTAATGGGGGAGGATTATGTATCAAACAGGAAGCAGGCACTCCGGATAAATCAGTCTAAAACATTTGACAGAACGTAATCAGTGGAGTCACACAGTGACCAGTGCTGGGTCCTCAACTATTTACAATCTATATCAATGATCAGGAGGATGGAACAGATATAGAGATACTGAGTTTGGTCATGTTGCTGTGATAAGCAAGAGATTAAATTATCAAGAGAGGGTAGAGGGACTACAGATAGATACAGAGAGATAAAGGCAATGGATAATAATTTAGCAGCTGCAATATAACATGATATAATCTGTCATTTCATTTACAGGAATAATGGAAGGCAGTATGTTACTGAAATAGAGAGGGATTACAGGGATTAATGATACTGTGTACTGGGGGGTTCACTCAGACCTGTTCAGACATGGGAGGTTTTGCTCCATCCCTGATCGTCTGCTCCCAGACACTCCAAGTGACCCCATTGTTTTCCGTACACATGGAATGTTTTGAAGTGTTTGGTTGGTGATGGGGGATGCTATGTTCAAACGTGCATCAAGGGGATGGCCTTTATCCAAGATACATTCATTCCTTTCTACATGGAGATCTGAAGACGGTGGGAATGGCTGCCTGCTTGTGAATGAAGAGGCTGTGGTTGCTGTCACACAGGAGTATTCACCAACATGCTGTACTGTGATGGGCACGCTGCAAGCTTAATGCAGAGAGTGCTCCTTCAGTTCCTCTACCTCTCCCCATTGACACGGCTACTCTGCAGATGCGGAGTATCGGGAATCACCACTATACTGGATACACCCGGCAGCTCCCTGATGAGGGTGAAATAATGTATTTACCTCATCCACCATATATATCCTCCGTCACTGAATGGTTACATTGATGGCAACATACTGGGAGATGATGGATGTATCACCCAGTCCTGTTTGAAAAGTTCCAGAACATAGAAGCTGAATGAAACTGTGACCCTAACAGTCACTGGCAGCACCATCCTTCCCCCTGGGGTGAAGCTGCAGGACGTGTTAAAGAAGGTGACACCGCTCTGTGACCAGATCCTTGTTCAATCAGTGTCCCCTCACACTCTGATCCTGGGTTAAGTGGAGATGGGAAGCAGTTCCTGGAAAATCCGGGGTGGACACAGCAGATCCCTTTCCCCACACACACTCACTGCGTGGTTTCAACGCTTCCCCTCTCTGCAGCCTCTGCTCCATTTGTTGTCCATGTTGCAGACCCAGATGTTGTAACCACAGTCCCCATGCTCCATCCAGAGTTGGGTCACCAAATCCTCAGGTCTCCCTGAATGTCTGAGGCAGCTCACAGCACAACCTCCTGCAAACCATCCCCAGCTGCTGCACTAACTTTTCAATAACAGGAGTCAGTTAGAAACCCCTCACTTATAAGTGTTGTGGACCCGACCAGATTCCTGCAAAATATTTTAAGAAGGCCGCTTAGACCCAAACCTTTCGTTATTTTGAATATAGATGTGAAGTATGCTTTCCAGATGTGTTGCGACTGGTCAAACCACTCGATGTTAAGCAAATTATAATCTGTTAAAATGCTTTAGTTAAAATACAAATTAAGAAAAGAACATTTCTGGATAGCCTATATGTTGGAACACTTACACAAACAATAGATACCGTACCTTCTTGGTAATCACAGCTTGGCACAAAGATATATTCAAATACAGATCCTTACAGCAGTTTTCTGATCCAGGGGGAAACAACATCAACAGAAATCTCAGAGGGAAAGGCAGCTAGGGATCATGTATTGCCACTTCCAACCATTCTGGGACCCGAACAGCTTCTGAATGCTGCAGCTAAAAACAAAACGAGGAAACCTGGTCTGGGAGAGCTGGCCACTGCCCTTCTATTGTTATCACCGTTTTAATAAAACCTAAAGGCTTTCTCAGTTATTTACTTAAACTGTTTTCAGACAGCAGTTCTGCAACTCTGCCTTTAAAACCTCTAGTCAAAAAAAACCCAAGAGAAAATAACCTTTTTACAATGATAGTGTTCTCACAACTCCACCTTTAATAAAATAATCCATCCATAATCAAAGGTGGATTCATTTTAAACCTCCTAATCTTCCTGTATTAGTAGACTGGAATGAATATATATTACATTGACTTTGAGCATACAAATGTTCACAGCTCGTTTCGATTTCAGTCATTTTACTTCTGCCACAGAATGCCTTTTATCTTTATTCGTCCAAGTCTCCACAACGTGTCAAAAGTTACTTTTTCTCGCCCTGTTAACTTTATAATTTCAAAATGAATGGCAGCAATAATAAACTCAATAAATTTTTCTCCCTAAACTTCTCCACAAACTTTTAGGGGTCACGCTCAGTGATAAAGATTTGTCTCTTGTATGTTATGCGCAATGTAAATGCTGAAATGTTGTAATGCCAACACCAAGCTCAAGGCCGCCTTCCCCGTTGGGGAATAAATCTGTTGATGTTTCCACTGGACACTCTGACCACACGTTAAATAACTCTCCAACAGTCCTTCTGAATGACATAGCTCCTCATGTCTCAGCATAAAAGAATTACATGCTTCTGTACCCTTAATGCTGTAACCTATTGACCTGCTACCCCTGGCCTATGCCAGTAAACCTTACTCTCACAAGTATATGTTTTAAGAAGATCTCACACATTCTTCTCAATCCCTCACAGAAACCAAACTTTGATTTCTGAACCCAATCATCATCATCAGCCATTTCAGTTTCTAATCTTGCCATTGTTACTCTCTGCTCTTCCACACGAGTTCTAACGACTGCAGGAAGTGAATTGTTGAACTTCTCCAAAATTAGAGTCTCTCTCAGAGTGTCATAGGTTTGCTCTTTTTTTAATACCCTTCCCCATCTTTCAAGATTACTTTGTTTGATTCTTTCAAACACAACGTGTGTTTAACCACGGGCGCTATTTTAGATCCCTGAAACACAGTCGGCTTCTGGCACAAGCTCATATGCACTTCAGATGGCTTTCTTCACATCCTCCGATAGGGATCCAAATACCTATCAGCTTTGTTTGGATAAACTAAATCCACATGTTCTCTGGCCACTGCATTTGTTTAGCCACTTTCTGAAATGAAATTAAAAAGGCTCCCCCATCATTCTCATTAAATTTAGATAATGCCTGGATGTATTTAAACAGATCCTGATCAGGCCTTTGGCTACCGTAGGGTTGGTCAACCTCACTATCCTCTAATGAAAATCCATACAAAATGAAGAGGAATTTAGAATAACTTAACTATTGGAAAACTGACCCGAATAATTGATACAGTACGCTCTACAAATCATCTGTTCAATCTATTAACATCACCGAAACACACCCCATAACAAAAAGAAACATTCAGACATACATTCTTACATACAGTTCTCCAATCCAGGGGGAAACACCATCAAGTGAGGCTTTAGAGAGAGTAGCAGCTAGGGATAATTTACTAAAACTTCCAACCCCTCTGGGACCCCAAGCACCCGGTGATTGTTACAGCTACAGGAAAAAACAAACTAGAAAGCCTGGTCTGTGTGAGTTGGCCATTGTTACTACTATTTATTAAAAACCCTAAAAACCCCGTAAGTTATTTACTTCAGCTGTTTTCAGTCGGCAGTTTGGCCTTTAAGAGCTCTTACTAAAAAAAAATGAGAAGTTAACGTTTTATTTAAAAACTGACAGCATTGTCAGGCAATTTAGATGCCTGGTCCTCCACTCAGTGGGCTTCCTCGTGTTACTTATCGCAAGGTCACCTGAGAGGGGCAACCACAGATACAGAAAAAGTTAGAAGGATTTGTCTCATACCTTCTGAAACACTCCTGCCTATGGACCATCACATGGGACAGACCAGGAAGTCAACAACAGCTTGACACACCCCATTTCAGTATTTCTGAGCTGCACAATGCCAGCACTCGATACACGAGGGAGCCAAAACCCAAGGCCAGGGAAAGACACAGAGGGACAGAGAGATTCACATTAAAGACAGAAACAGACAGTTAATTAACTGAAAAGATGTTGTGGAAATATGTGGAAAAAGACAGGGCAGTGGGACTAACTGGAGAAGTGAGATCTTCGTGAGTAAAATGACAAGAATGAGAACATTAAATAAAGGCATTGTCAGATCAGCTGGAATGGTTTGTTACATCAAATTCTGAATCTGCTTCACGGAACACCACAAACAACTTAAACTGGGACAAGATGACAGCCCAGCATGGAGAGCTGTGCAGACCATGCTAGTGTGTTGATCAGTAAACTGCAATATCTGCCCAGCGTAGAGAGTATTGCAAACTTTACTAAAAAATAAGTATGCAGCTTTGAAAACTGTTGGGGGGGACAGCCTTGCAGGTGTAAGCTGCAGTGAAGGGGTCTGTGGCTCTGAGATTCAGAAGGGAAAGGGGGAGAAGAAGAGAGCGCTAGTTATAGGGGACTCTCTAGTTAGAGGGACGGATAGGCGGTTCTGTGGACATGGGCGAGACTCTCGGATGGTTTGTTGCCTCCCAGGTGCTAGGGTCCGAGACGTCTCGGACCGTGTCTTCAGAATCCTTAAGGGGGAGGGTGTGCAGCCAGAAGTCGTGGTACACATTGGCACCAAACGACATAGGTAGGAAGAGGGGTGGGGAGGTCATTCAAGAGCTCAAGGAGTTAGGCTGGAAGCTAAAAGCTAGGACAGACAGAGTCGTCATCTCTGGGTTGTTGCCGGTGCCACGTGACAGAGAGGCAAAGAATAGGGAGAGAGTGCAGTTGAACACGTGGCTGCAAGGATGGTGTAGGAGGGAGGGCTTCAGACATTTGGACAATTGGACTGCATTCTGGGGAAGGTGGGACCTGTATAAACAGGACGGGTTGCACCTGAACCAGAAGGGCACCAATATCCTGGGGGGTAGGTTTGCTAGCACTCTTCGGGGGGGGTTTAAACTAATTTGGCAGGGGGATGGGATCCGGACTTGTAGTCCAGCAAGTAAGCTAGCTGTGTGTCAGGATGTCCAAGACTGTAGGGAGGCTGTGGAGAAGGTAGCACTGACAGGGACTACTTGCAGACACAGAGATGGGCTCAAGTGCGTATACTTCAATGCAAGGAGTATCAGAAATAAGGTGGGTGAAATTAAGGCGTGGATCGGTACCTGGGACTACGATGTTGTGGCCATCACGGAAACATGGATAGATGAGGGACAGGAATGGCTGTTGGAGGTTCCTGGTTACAGATGTTTCAGTAAGATTAGGGAGGGTGGTAAAAAAGGAGGGGGGGTGGCATTGCTAATTAGAAATGGTATAACGGCTGCAGAAAGGAAGTTTGAGGGGGATCCGCCTCTGGAGGTAGTATGGGCTGAAGTCAGAAATAGGAAAGGTGCAGTCACCTTGTTGGGTGTTTATTATAGGCCCCCCAATAGCAGCAGAGATGTGGAGAAACAGATTGGGAAACAGATTTTGGAAAGGTGCAGAAGCCACAGGGTCGTAGTCATGGGCGACTTCAACTTCCCAAATATTGATTGGAAGCTCTTTAGATCAAGTAGATTGGATGGGGCGGTGTTTGTGCAGTGTGTCCAGGAAGCTTTTCTAACGCAGTATGTAGATTGTCCAACCAGAGGGGAGGCCATATTGGATTTGGTACTCGGTAATGAACCGGGACAAGTGGTGGGGTTGTTAGTGGATGAACATTTTGGTGATGGCGACCACAATTCTGTGACTTTCACCTTGGTTATGGAGAGAGATAGGTGCGCACAACAAGGAAGTTTTTACAATTGGGGGAAGGGAAATTACAATGCTGTAAGACAGGATTTGAGGAGCATACGTTGGGAGCATAGGCTGTCAGGGAAGGATGTGGTGGAAATGTGGGACTTTTTCAAGGAGCAGTTACGACGTGTCCTTGATATGTATGTACCGATCAGGCAGGAAAGAAATGGTCGTGTGAGGGAGCCTTGGTTGACGAGGGAGGTTGAATGTCTAGTAAAGAGGAAGAAGGAGGCTTACATAAGGTTGAGGAAACAAGGTTCAGAGAGAGCAGTGGAGGGATACAGGATAGCCAGAAGGGACCTGAAGAAAGGGATTTGGAGAGCTAAGAGAGGGCATGAAAAATCCCTGGCGGATAGGATCAAGGATAACCCAAAGGCATTCTATGCGTATGTGAGAAACCTGAGAATGACGAGAACGAGGGTAGGTCCGATCAAGGACAGTGGTGGGAGACTGTGTATTGAGTCGGAAGAGATAGGAGAGGTCTTGAACAAGTACTTCTCTTCAGTATTTACGAACGAGAGGGACTGTATTGTTGAAGAGGAGAGTGTGAAACGGACTGATAAGCTAGAAGAGATATCTGTTAGGAAGGAAGATGTGTTGGACATTTTGAACAACTTGAGGATAGACAAGTCCCCCGGGCCTGACGGGATATATCCTAGGATTATGTGGGAAGCAAGAGAGGAAATTGCAGTACCGTTGGCAATGATCTTCTCGTCTTCACTGGCAACGGGGGTGGTACCAGGGGACTGGAGAGTAGCGAATATTGTGCCCCTGTTCAAAAAAGGGAATAGGGATAACCCCGGGAATTACAGGCCAGTTAGTCTTACTTCTGTGGTAGGCAAAGTAATGGAAAGGGTACTGAGGGATAGGGTTTACGAGTATCTGGAACGACACTGCTTGATTAGGGACAGCCAGCACGGATTTGTGAAGGGTAGGTCTTGCCTTACAAGTCTTATTGAATTCTTCGAGGAGGTGACCAAGCATGTGGATGAGGGTAGAGCAGTGGATGTAGTGTACATGGATTTTAATAAGGCATTTGATAAGGTTCCCCATGGTAGGCTTATGCGGAAAGTCAGGAGGCATGGGATAGAGGGAAATATGGCCAATTGGATAGAAAACTGGCTAACCGGTCGAAGTCAGAGAGTGGTAGTAGATGGTAAATATTCAGCATGGAGTCCAGTTACAAGTGGAGTTCCGCAGGGATCAGTTCTGGGTCCTCTGCTGTTTGTAATTTTTATTAATGACTTAGATGAGGGAGTCGAAGGGTGGGTCAGTAAATTGGCAGATGATACAAAGATAGGTGGAGTTGTAGACAGTGAGGAGGGCTGTTGTCGGCTGCAGAGGGACTTAGATATGATGCAGAGCTGGGCTGAGGAGTGGAAGATGGAGTTCAACCCTGCCAAGTGTGAAGTTGTCCATTTTGGAAGAACAAATAAGAATGCGGAATACAGGGTTAATGGTAGGGTTCTTGGTCAGGTGGAGGAACAGAGGGATCTTGGGGTCTATGTACATAGATCTTTGAAAGTTGCCACTCAGGTGGATAGAGTTTGTAAGAAGGCCTATGGAGTATTATCGTTCATTAGCAGAGGGATTGAATTCAAGAGTCGTGAGGTGATGTTGCAGCTGTACAGGACTTTGGTTAGGCCACATTTGGAGTACTGTGTGCAGTTCCGGTCGCCTCACTTTAGGAAAGATGTGGAAGCTTTGGAGAGGGTGCAGAGAAGATTTACCAGGATGTTGCCTGGAATGGAGAGTAGGTCGTACGAGGATAGGTTGAGAGTTCTCGGCCTTTTCTAGTTGGAACGGCGAAGGATGAGGGGTGACTTGATAGAGGTTTATAAGATGATCAGAGGAATAGATAGAGTAGACAGTCAGAAACTTTTTCCCCGGGTACAACAGAGTGTTACAAGGGGACATAAATTTAAGGTGAAGGGTGGAAGGTATAGGGGAGATGTCAGGGGTGGGTTCTTTACCCAGAGAGTGGTGGGGGCATGGAATGCGCTGCCCGTGGGAGTGGTAGAGTCAGATTCATTGGCGACCTTTAAGCGGCATTTGGATAGGTACATGGATGGGTGCTTAATCTAGGATAGAAGTTCGGCACAACATCGTGGGCCGAAGGGCCTGTTCTGTGCTGTATTGTTCTATGTTCTATGTTCTATATGCTAACTATCCTCGCATCAGAGTACTGCTTGCAATGGGAAGGTGTGGTGTGTGTGTGTGTGTGTGTGTGTGTGTGTGTGTGTGTGTGTGTGTGTGTGTGTGTGTGTGTGTGTGTGTATGGTTGAATGTTAAACTCATTGTTTGAGAAGGAACGCACATGGAGGAAATTATTTTAAATACGAACAACTGACAGGCTTTTTATTAATCAACAGAGAGAACGAGGGAAGTTTCATGAACAGATGAGATAAACTGTTTGAGAATGTTAAAATAAAGTCATTGCCAGACACAACAGCAATATACATCAGCGTGCACATGAATGACAGATGGATGGGAGTTTGGTGTGAGTTCGAATCAGATTTGCTTCGGCAGGTTTGAAGCCGGGAGTGTCAGCAGCAGATTATTGGCTTCATTAAGCCTGTACTTCATAGCTCAAGGTTCAAACAGCAGATGGACTAAACCAGTGAGATGTATTCTGGAGTGGTGAGTATTTCAAGTTAGAAATGTTCAGGGCATGGTGTCAAGAATCAGCTCATCGTCAAAGGGATCTCCCACAGTTGTGACTTGTCTGCTTCAGCTGCTGATAGTGGCCAGGGATGGGATGGAAACAGTGGAAGGAAGTGGAGTTTGTAACCAGAGCAGTAGACGGTGACCTCTATGCTCTTAACAGCAAAGGCAATGTTACAATGCATTGTGAATCTCCCCTGAAACTGAATAGATCAACATAGAGACCGGTGAGTAACACTGCCAGAGCAGAGAGGGAGGCAGTAATTGAACACCTTCATTAATGTAGTTAGTAGTGGTCTGGAGAGTGAATATCTGGATTGAGAGATTCAACAGGAACAATAATTGTGGCAAAATGTGTAGACGAGATGAAAGAACAGTAATACAGTCATAACTGGTTTATAGAAAACAAAATCTGGACAGTGACACTCACCAGGAACACCAACGATAACCAGGAAGTGATAATAAGAGTATTGAATAATGAGAAGAGCGTAATAGATCTGCGATGATAATGACCACCAATAAAATGCAGAAAGACGCCAAACATATTCGGATAAACTCCTGTCTATTGTTGGAACATTCCAGTCTAATATTTTCAGATTCTGATCTCTCCTCCCCCTCTCTCTGGATCTGCTGATCCCTGTCAGTGCTGTCGGTGATGCTCCCACTCATGTTATGGAATAACACATTGAACGGAGCCCATTTATCATTAAAAGATGGAAACCCTCCACTGGGATAATTAGAATCCATGGGGATTGGCATTAATCACAGTCACTGAACAAATAGGCTCAGTTAACCAGTTCATCACATCACTTTTCATTTATTGGTTTTGGATGGAATGGATGAGGGTTGCTGAGGGATGGATCATAAATCTTTAAATCTTTTAATTAACCTATATATGAGAGTATTAACAGGACACTGCAGGGGTCTATATATGTTCCACTCTGTTTCTGAAAGGAGGCAGTTATAGAATAACAGGTCAGCGGAAATAAAAAACGTCGGGTGGTCAAGTTTCTCGATACGTGAACCCAAAGTACGGTACTTATTGACTAGTGTGAGGCTACTCCTGGTTTTAATGCCCTGTTGTCAAATCCTTTCATAACCTTGAGACAGAGCATTGAGACTGCTGCTCAGGAACAGGCCGAAGCAATTCTGTCCCTATGGGCCTCTTACAGAGGGATAAGAGAAGGCCATTCAGCCCATATTAGCCTTTTGCTACTTGAAAAGGTGGAAAGCTGGAATATTGGCACATTTTGCCGAAAGAATCATTCAAAACAAAGAGATGTGTCACTGCAGCTGTATGAAGTGTTAGTGAGAGGGCTCCTGGAGTACATTGTGTTGTTTGTGTTTCTGTAACTGAGAAGGAATGGACCTCAATTATATATAGTTTAACGGCTGCTCGTAATCCACGGGTTCTTGTCTCATTTAATGTCTCGGATCTGTTACACAGGGACAGGAGGAGGCCATGAAGCATCTTGAGTCTATTTCAGAGGAACAAGAGGAGGTCATTCAGTCTCTCCAGTCTCTTACAGAGGGACAGGAGGAGGTCATTCAGCCTCTCCAGTCTATTACAGGGGGACAGGAGGAGGTCATTCAGCCTCTCCAGTCTATTACAGGGGGACAGGAGGAGGCCGTTCAGCCTCTCCAGCCTGTTACAGACGCGCAGGAAATGTTTATTTAACTTTCAAGTCTGTTACACATGAATATTAGTTTTAAACTAGTTGTGGAATAGGAAAGACCCGATGTAAACATTAAAATCCTTACTTTGAACAAGGCCAATTTTGGAAGTGTTCGGCGAGCCCTGTGAAAGGCAGATTGGAATACCCTATTCACAGGTAAAGGGATGGTTGGAAAATGCAAGGCCATCAAAACTTGGTTTCAGAGAGTCCAGAGCCAACGTGTTCCTATTAGTGAGATGGGCAAGGCTGGTGAGTGCAGGGAGTGCTGGATGGCCAGATATATTGATGTTATGGTCAAGGTAAGGAAGGAGGCATATGTCAGGTTAACAGAGCTGAGATTAAGTGAATCCCGAGAGGTGTATAAGGGCAATAAGTGTATAGTCAACGGGGAATTCGGGCCAGAAAAATGTGGACATGAGATGGCTTTAGAAATAGGGTTAACGAGGCATTGAAGCAACTCTACACATCCTTTAATTGCAAAATATACCTAGGGAGAGAATAGGGCACCTTAAAGATCAGTAAGGCTACGTATGTGTGGAACCATAGGAGATGGAAGGGATACTAAGCAAGTATATTTCCTAGTATTTAATGTAGAAGAGGTTACAAGAGCGAGAGAATGAAGAAATACATAGTGATATCTTGAAAAGTATCTATATTACAAGGAGATTGTGGACATTTTAAAACATATAAAGGTGAACAAATCCCTGGGACCTGATCAGTTGTGTCCCAGAATATTGTGTGAAGCTAGGAAAGAAATTGCTCAGCCTTTTGCTGATATATCTGTAACATTGATTTCCACAGGTGAGGTGGCAAAAGACTGGAGGGTTGCTAACATAGTGTCATTATTTCAGAAATTAAGGATAACCCAGGTAACTATAGACCGGTGAGCCTGACCTCAATGGTGACTAAATTGTTGGAGGGGATTTTGAGGGAAACGACGTATATGCATTTGGAAAGACAAATACAGAAGAGGGCTTTGTACATTGGAGATCACGTCTCACTCGGTGGAATATTTTTGAGGAAGTGAAGAAGATGATTGATGAAGACAGGACAGTGGATGTTGTCTTCATGGAATTCAGTAAGAAAACCAAAATATTGTACGTGGTAGACCGGTTAGCAAGGCTAGACTGCCTGGAATCCAGGGAGAGCTCGCCATTTAGATCCAAAGTTTTCTTGAATATTGGAGACAGGGCGTGACAGTGGTCATTTGTTCATTAAACTTGGAGACCTGTGACCAGTGGCGCTGCTCACAAAGATCAACAGTGGGTCCACTGCCTTTTGTTACTGATACAAATCATTTGCACTTGAGTATATAAAATATGGCAGTAAGTTTGTAGATAATAACAAATTTGGTGGTGTCGTCGACAGTGAAGCCTGATCTCTCAGAATATAATGGGAACTTAATTAGGTGAGCTGAGGAGTGGCAGATAGAGTTTATTTTAGATAAATGCGAGGTGTTGCATTTTGGCAAGAAAAATCAGGGCCAGACATATAGGTAGGATCCTGTCGAAAGTTGCCAATCAAGGAGAACTCCATTGAAATTATAGAATCCCTACAGTTAGGAAACAGGATTTTCGGCCCATCGAGGCCACACCGACCCTCTAAACAGTATCCCACTGGACAAACCCCTACCCTATCCCTCTCAGCCTGCATTTCCCATGGCTAATGCACCTTGCCCTCACATCCAAGGGTACTATGCACAATTTAGGATGGCCAATCTACCCTTATCTGTATATCGTTATACTGTCGGAGGGAAACATAGCATCCGGAGGAAACTCACACAGTCACGGGGAGAATGTACAAACCCCACACAGCCAGTCATTCTAGGATGGAATTAAACCCCGATCGCTGCCCTGTGAGGCACCTTGTGGTGCAGGTTCTCCGTTCCTTGAAAGTGCCGTCACAGGTAGACAGTGTAATGAAGAAGGCACTTGGTGATCTTCCCTTTATTGGTGCGTGCTTTGAGTCTAAGCGTTTGCATGACATGTTACATCTGTACAGGACGTTGGTTTGGCCACTTTTGTAATGTTGCCTTTAATTCTGGTCAACCTGCTGTCGGAAAGATGTTGTCAAACTTGAAAGGGTGCAGAAGAGATTTTAAATAATGTTGCAGGCGTTGGAGGGTTGGGGTTACAGGGAGAGTTTGAATAGGCTGGGGCTATTTTCAAGTGTTGAGGCTGAGGGTGGACCTTAAAGAAGTTTATAAAAATCAGGAGGGGCATAGAAAAAGTAAACAGTCAATGTATTTTCCCAGGATAGACAATTCCAAATATAGAATATAAAGGCTTAAGGTGAGAGGAGGAAGATTTAAAATGGGACGTGAGGGACAACATTTTCACACAGAGACTGCTGTGTGTATGGATTGAACAGCAGGTACAGTTACACCATTTAAAAGGCATTTGGATGGATATATGCATGGGAAGTGTTTAGAGAGAGATGGGCCAAGTGCTGGCAAGGGAGACGAGATCAAGTTAGGATATTTGATTGGTATAGATGACCAGACCGAAGGATCTTTTTTCCATGCTATACAGCTCTGAGAGTCTATTGACTCTTGAGTGTTTAACACAGGAACAGGAGGAGGCTTTTCAGCTTCTGAATTCTGTCAGTCAGCTGGTTTGCTCAATTACTGACAGTCAAATACAAAAATAAATCATTCAGATTTTGATTTTACAGAAACAGGAGAAAGGCTTTTAATCAAGAGAAGCTGTAAGGCATGTGAAGAGGCCATTCAGTCCCTCACCTCCATTCCACAGGAGCAGCAGGTGAGCACAGAGCTATTGGAGCCTGTTACTCTGTAGCAGGAGGAGGACATCTACTTTTACAAAACTTCGATTAGGCGACAGTCACTCAACTGCTCGTGACTGGGACACAAGATCAGGAGGGAGTCACTCAACTGCTCGTGACTGGGACACAGGAACAGGAGGGAGTCACTCAGCTGCTGAAGACTGGGACACAAAATCAGGAGGGAGTCACTCAACCGCTCGAGATTGGGACAGAGGAACAGGGACAGTCATTCAACTGCTCAAAACTGGGACACAGGGAAATCTGGAGGCTAGTGAGGCCCGAAGATCCTGTTACGCAGGAACAGATGGAGGGGACTCACTCCCCACCAGTATGGGACACTGGGTGAGAAGGGGAGTTTGCTTGGAACAAATGCAAATATATGAATAAGTTGCATTCGTGGTCCACACAATCCTGCCCCACCATTCACTCAGACCACGGCTGATCTGATGGTAATTCCCTCATTCCATTTTACGGAGACTGTCCTCTCTGCAGCCTCTGCTCCATTTGTTGGACATGTTGCAGACTCAGATGCTGCAACAACAGTCACCATGACTCATCCAGAGGGTCGGGTCTAACCGGATGAGTCAGTATTTGAAGGGTCTATTAACAACAATGAAAACATAAAATCAAGGTATAGCCAATTGTCTAGTTCTCTCACATTCGCAATCCAACTCACATAACCAGCCCGTCCATTATACTTTCAGGATGGAGCACTGTGTAGATATGGCGAGCGTACTGCAGAATACAACCCAGCAATGTCCAGAATGGAACTCTGTGCAGCCCACACCAATGCTTGATCTATAATCCTGGGCTAAATGTCCAGCGTGAGGAGCTGTGCAGACCGCACTGGTTCATTCATATATAAACACAGGTTGTTGCATTGTTCGGTAAGACTGTGTTAGATCACTGCCCAGTGTGGGGAAACTTGCAGCCAATGTTGGAAGTGACAGGATATGTAGCTCCCATCCATTTACAGCCCCATGTCTCCACTGTACCTTGACAAGGGGTGCCATCGATGTGAAAATCACTGCGATGTAGAGATGTAAATGGAAACAGTTTAAATACCAATAGATCTGATTAAGGCAAGTATCACACCAGTATTTAAAGTTCAAACACCTGCGATAATATCCAATGAGGTTTCGTGAATGGTGCAATGTAGTTAGAGGGGGATGGTAATGTTATTGTGGTTGCACTATAATCAACAATGTGAATTAGCGGAACAAATATGCAGGGGGATTGAGGAGACTTGCAGGAACAATAGGGTTGGTATAATAGGTGATATCAATTTTCCTAACATAGACTGGGGCTTCCAGATGGTTAAGAACTTAGATGGAACGTAATTTGTTAAATGTGCTCAGCGAGCTTTCCACAATCAATATATAGAGTATCGTACTCGGGAAGGGACAAACTCGACCTATTGTTGGGAAATAGGACAGGATAGGTGAAGGAGATAAAGTGGGCGAGCATTTTGGGAAAAGTGTTTAGAGTTGGATTAATTTTAAAATAGTTGTGGTAGGGACAAAATTGGTCCACAAATTCAAGTTCTAAATTGGGGCAAGGCGTATGTTGTTGAAGTTAGACAGGGGATTGCAGGGGATGATTGGAGTAGTTTGATTCCAGGTAAAAGAATCCCGGTCAAGTGGGAGGGCTTTAAAAGTGAGATAGCTCGAGTTGAAGGTTTCCGTTTTTCTGTGAGGGTAAAGGTTATGTGAGACTGGAAGGGAGAACTTTGTGCAGGCGAGGAACCCGAGGCACTACAGGGGTAGAGCCTCCCACCCACCCTCCTCCTCTAACCTAATAAGACCCGTTGTGGTAAGCAGGTAAGTGCTGCATTTTGCTTGTTTGTTTCTTTAGATCCAGTTTTCTTTTTAAAGTTTACCTTTCAGAGGGATGGCAGTGAAGGCAGTGCAATGTTCCTCTTGCAAGATGTTTGAAGGTGAGGGAAGCCATTAGTGTCCCTGCTGATTACACTTGCGGGAAGTGCACCCATCTCCAGCTCCTCCAAGACCGTGTTAGGGAACTGGAGCTGGAGTTGGATGAACTACAGATCATTCAGGAGGCAGAGAGGGTCATAGATCGGAGCTATAGGGAAGTAGTTACTCCGAAAGTTATAGACAGATTGGTGACAGTGCAGGCACCTCCTGCGGTCGTTCCCCTCAATATCAAGTATACCGTTTTGGATACTTGTGGGGGGGACGACTTACCTGGGGTAAGCAACGAGGTTCAGGCCTCTGGCACGGAGCCTGTCCTCGTTGCTCAGAAGGGAAGGGCGGAGAAAGGTAGAGCGATAGTTATTGGGGACTCAATAGTTCGGGGCACAGATAGGCGGTTTTGCGGGGGCGACAGAGACGCACGTTTGGTATGTTGCCTCCCAGGTGCAAGGGTACGTGATGTCTCTGATCGTGTTTTCCGGGTCCTTACGGGGGTGGGGGGGGGGGGGGGGGAGGAGCCCCAGGTCGTGGTCCACGTTGGCATCAACGACATAGGTAGGAAGAGGAGTGAGGATGTTAGGCAGGCTTTCAGGGAGCTAGGTTGGAAGCTCAAAGCTGAAACGAACAGAGTTGTTGTCTCTGGTCTGTTACCCGTTCCACGTGATAATGAGTCGAGGAATAGGGAGAGAGAAGAGTTAAATGCGTGGCTACAGGGATGGTGCAGGAGGGAGGGATTCCGGTTTCTGGACAACTGGGGTTCTTTCTGGGGAAGGTGGGACCGCTATAAACAGGATGGTCTACACCTGAACCTGAGGGGCACCAGCATCCTTGGGGGGAGGTTTGCTAGTGCTCTTTGGGAGGGTTTTAACTAGCTCTGTAGGGGCATGGGAACCTGGACTGTATCTTTAGGGTACAGGACCTTGAGTGGAGGGAGGTTAGGAACAAGGCATCGATCTCGAAGGAGGGTGCCGGTAAACAGGATAGTGGCTTGAAGTGTGTATACTTCAATGCCAGAAGTATAAGAAATAAGGTAGGTGAACCTGCAGCATGGGTTGGTACCTGGGACTTCGATGTTGTGGCCATTACAGAGACGTGGGTAGAACAGGGACAGGAATGGCTATTGAAGGTTCCAGGGTTTAAATGTTTTAGTAGGGTCAGAGGTGGGGGTAAAAGAGGGGGAGGTGTGGCATTGCTTGTCAAGGATAGTATTACAGTGGTGGAAAGGACGATGGAGGAAGACTTGCCATCTGAGGTAGTTCGGGTTGAGGTTAGAAATAGGAAGGGTGAGGAAAGGTGAGGTCACCCTGTTAGGAGTTTTCTACAGGCCTCCTAATAGTCCGAGAGACGTAGAGGAAAGTATTGCAAGGATGATTCAGGTGAAGAGTGAAAGTAGTAGGGTGGTTGTTATGGGGGACTTTAACTTCCCAGATATTGACTGGGAAAGCAATAGCTCGAGTTCGTTATATGGGTCGGTGTTTGTCCAATGTGTGAAGGAGGGTTTCCTGACACAATATGTAGGCAGGCCAACAAGAGGTGAGGCCATACTGGATTTGGTTCTGGGTAATGAACCAGGCCAGGTATTAGATTTGGAGGTAGGTGAGCACTTCGGGGGCAGAGATCACAACTCGGTGACTTTTACTCTTGTGATGGAGAGGGATAAGTGTGTACTGCAGGGCAGGAGTTATAACTGTGGACAGGGAAATTATGATGCGGTGAGGCATGACTTAGGATGTGTGGATTGGAAAAATAGACTTCAAGGGAAGGACACAAATTATATGTGGGGCTTGTTCAAGGAGCAGCTGTTGGGTCTCCTTGATCTACCATGCACATCTGTTAGTCCTAATAGTTACTTGTGGCTGACTAAAGAAATCTGCCTGACTTGTTCCTATCACTGAATCTGATCCAGTCTGAGATCTTTATCATTGGCCATATCACGAACCTGGTTACATTTAACATTTGTTGTGAGCAGTGGTGGAGTGGGACTAGAAAAGGAAACAGTAACATCCTCCAACCTCAGTCAGAATAGAAATTAGGAAAATTCATTCAAGTGGGCATTCTCTTTGTGATATATGACTCTTTATTTTATATTGAGGCTGGTTTCATCTGGTTGTCCATAGACAGTGAATCAGGGATAACAGTACATGGAGATAAAAGTGTAGCTGGGACCACAATGAGATGAGCCATGACCTTATTTAGTGGTGGAAAAAAAGCAAATTACTGTGGATTCTGGAATCTGAAACCAAGAGAAAATGCTGGAAAATCTGAGCAGGTCTGGAAGCATCTGTAAGGAGAGAAAAGAGCTGACGTTTCGAGTCTAACTGACCCTTTGTCAAACCTAAAAAAAAGGGAGTCATAAAGAGGTATTTATATGAGGAAAACTGCCTCGATATTTCTCCCCTTTATTTTTAGCTTTGACAAACGGTCAGTTAGACTCAAAACATCAGCTGTTTTCTCTCCTTACCAATGCTGCCAGACCTGCTGAGATTTTCCAGCATTTCCTCTTTTATTTACTGGTAGAATAGTTTCAAAAGGCCGAATGGCCGATTTGTGTCCCTCAGCCCTGTGTTCTGATGTTCCATTCAGCCCTTCAGACCTGCTATATAGGGATAGATCGAGGTCACTCAGATGGTTAGGTGTAGTTTTGGAAAGGTATTTGGAAAATGCAGGCTGGGTTGGGAAGCGACCCCCGCCCCCCCCCCCCACCCCAATCCCTGTTTCCAGATGTGCGTCATGTTACAGACCCAGATACGCTGGGATACAGCCCACATACCCCACCCGGGGTTAACTCAAGCAAATCCTCTGCTCTCCCTGAATGCAACATTGCACAACGCAACTTCCAGGAAAACAACCAGTTACTTTCCAAGAGCATATCATGTGAAATTAATAAACAGAGTAGGCTATTCGGCCCCTCAGATTTGCCCTGTCATTTAATACGAACATGGCTAATGTACTCCAGGGCTCAACTCCACTTTCTTGCCGATTCCGTGTATCCCTCTATACCACTCTGGGTTATGGAGTTCTGAACATTTACTACCTTCTGAGAGAAGACATCACTCTGTGTCTCAGATTGAAATCCATGTTCCATATTCGGTATCTATATTCTCGAGTTTGAGACTCCACCCAGGAGTGGAAACAACTTCCCAACACCTACCTTCTCAAGCCCCTTCTGTGTCTTGTATTTTTCAGCGGTATCACTCCTCATTCATTTAAACCCCAATGAATAATCGCCTCACTATCTTAAAGGTTCTCAATAACTCAACCCTTTCAGCCCAGGAAGCTGCTTAATGAACCAACCTAGTTACTTGCTGCACCAACATGCTGACTTTATGTTTCATACATAGGAACACTCCTTTTCTAGGAGTCCCCTCCATTAAATAACAGCCTGCCTTTTGATTCTCAGAGTTATCCACAACCTCGAATGTGTATTGCACTTAGCTCCCACCTTCAGGCTATCAGCATAGAATGTAAATAACTGATTCTGGATTAGTGGTGCTGGTAGAGCACAGCAGTTCAGGCAGCATCCAAGGAGCAGTGAAATCGACGTTTCAGGCAAAAGCCCTTCATGAAGGGCTTGGTACATTCTCAGGCATCTCCAGAAGTACTTTGCATGATTTTATAGGGCAAAGTGTAATTTCCCTTTCACAAAACTACACTGACCGTGTGTGAAGCTTTTCTAAATGTCCATGCTGGCCAGGTTTTCGAAATTAAGCTCAGCCCATCTGCTTTCATTTGGCCCATATGCCTCGAACTGTTTCCCATTCATATGTTTGTCCAAATGTCTTTTAAATGTTGTCGCTGTACATGCATCTACCACACTTCCTCTGGCAGCTCATTCCATACACACACCACCCTCTGTGTACAACTGTTGCTCCTTCGTTCCTTTTAAATCTTCCGTCTTTCACCTTAAAACTATGCCTTGTATGTTTGAACTCCCCCATCACGTCGAAAAGACCGTGGCTATTCACCCTATCCATGCCTCTCATGATTTTATAAACTTCTACATTGTCACCCCTCAACCTTCTACATTGTCACCCCTCAACCTTCTACATTGTCACCCCTCAACCTTCTACATTGTCACCCCTCAACCATCTACACTCCAGTACTAACTTCAAGAACAAACATTTAAAGATAAACACAGCAAATTTGACACGATATTAAACATGGCAGTAAAACAATACTCAGCCCAAACTTCATATTGTTATTTGTTTTTCTCCATATTACAAAATACTAAGACAGCAAGAAACGTTTACTAGTGTCAATAAGAAGTCAAACACATGTGTTTGACTTCTTATTGACACTAGTAAACGTTTCTTGCTGTCTTAGAATTTTGTAATATGGAGAAAAACAAATAACAATATGAAGATTGGGCTGAGTATTGTTTTACTACCATGTTTAATATCGTGTTAAATTAAAAGGGGTGATGATCTCGACAGTGAAAACGTAATTATGGCCAGATCTATATAATGTCACATAGTCAACATTCTCCCTCCTGGCCTCCCTTGTGTGATTGTGTCTTATTTATCTTGCACTCAGTGGAGAGAATCCCATTCCCCAGCCACGTCTTAATTTAAACCCGTTCGTTATCAACTTCTTGTTCACCACTGTTAAAAGCCTGCTTATCTTTGCCACACCCTCTTTTCCCTGTCACTCATCCCCCACCTCTGGCAAGCGGTTAAAAATCCCAGTTTCCAATCCTTTTCAGTTCTGAAGAAGTGTCACACTGGGCTTGAAACGCTAACTCTGTTTCTGTCTCTGCAGATGCAGACAGACCTGTTGAGTTTCTCCAGAAATGAATAGTTACAGATTAAATTTTCAATTAAACAAATAACTATGGATACTGCAAATAAAAGTACAAAAATTGTTGGAGAAACTGAGAGCTTTGTAGAGGGTCACTGGACCTGAAAGTTTCACTCTGCATTCACTCCAGAAGATGCTGCAACATCGTCTGCAGTTTCTTCAGCAATGTCAGTTTTTGAACAATTTCTAAAGAAGTATGTCAAAGATGCTCAAACATCCCATACAACCTGGAGCGCTGTACACTGGGGACTGAACAATAATGCATGGTGACAAGTTCCTTGATTCTGAAACTGCATAGGACTGGCATCATTGACACCAAGGACATCTTAATCATGGTCAGGGCGAAAAACAGAGGGAAACATATTCACTTCGAACACAGAAGATGGCACTGTGGATGAAACGTTGTTGAGTGGATGAAACCCCTCACCCTCATCATGATACCACAGAATCACAGATGCCAGTTTTCAATCAATTCGATTCGGAGCACGTGACATGAAGAAACAGCTGAACACAGTAGATACGACAAAGGCAATGGGCCCTGACACCATTCTTGCAATGGGACTGAAGACGTGTGCTGCACAACAAGCCATGTCCCTGGGGAAGCTGTTTCATTCCAGCTCCAACTCTGACATCTCCCTGGCAATCTGGAACATTACTCAACTACGTTCAATCCCCTAAGAGGGGAATAACTGCAATCTGACTATTTACCACCCCTTCAGTCCGATCACGACAGTCAAATTAGTGGGAATTCTTTTTGACAGAGCTTTCAAGCAGCACAAAACTAACCAGGCCAGTGTGGTTTCAGATAGTCCCCATGTGGAGATGGTGTTGTTGTGGAAATGTCAATAGATTACTAATCAAGACCAGGCTAATGGTCTGGCAGCTGATGGAAGTTAAAAGTAATTAGTAAAATTAATTAAAATCTGGTGTCAGTAATCGTGATCTTGTGTCCAATGTTGATTGTAAACATTGATCTTCTTCACCGATATACTTTCAGGAAGTGAATCTCCCGTGCTTTCCTGGTGTGGCCTAAAAGTGACTCCAGACACACAGACATGTGATCACTTTTTCAATGGTCTCTAAATCTGCTAAGCAAGACACACTATTGTATCAAACTGCTCCAAGGTCTGAAAGGATATAACCGGACAGAACACCCGGCCCCAACCTCAGTATCAGAAAAGGGAATGGGAAAAACAGTCCTGTTGACCCTGCAGAGGCCTCCTTCCTAACATCTGAGAGCTTGTGACAACATTTACAGAGCTTTCCCACAGACTGCACAGAAACATTGGGAAAGGAGGAGGTCATTCAACATATTGAGCTTCCCCCATGCTAATGCATGGCCAAAAGTCTCCTCAATGCAGTTTTCCCCATACAGTGTTCATTTCACTGAATATGTTTAAACATTGTGAAATATAAAATTGGAACTGCTGTAATCCCTTCGGTCCATCAATTTTGTGGCACCATTCAATATACAGGCAGTTCTCTGATAACACGCATTTATTAAATACGATATGGCTGTGGCCCCTTGTTTTAGGCATGCCAGCCCGGAGAACTATCATCCCTGCTTCCAATCTGTCTCGCCCTGTCAGAGTTTTATATATCTCACTGAGATCTCCACTCATTTTCCTAAAGCCCATGGAATACAGGCACAGTTTCCCCAAACTCTGCTCCTACAACAAGCCCGTCATCCCAGAGATCAGTCTGGTCGTGCTTCACTGCACTCCCTCAATGTCAGTTTTGTCCTTTATTAGGTAAGGAGACCAAAACTGCACATAATATTGCACCATGTTCGAGGTGAGGTCTCACCAAGGCCCTGTACAGCTGCAGTAAATGACCCTTACTCCTGCATCCAAACCTCCCTGAAATTAATGTCAATACACTATTTATATTCCTAACTGCTTACTGCTCCTGCAACATTGCTTTCATTGACTGGTCTACAGGGAGATCGAGATTGTTTTCAATGGTACAGCTCCCCACTTGCTGGGTCTAAATGCACTGGTCAGCTTGCCAAAGCCATTCACAGTATTGACTTCCGTGTTCAGAACTGACTGTCCTACATGGACTCAGAGGGCTGCACAGAAATAAATAAAAATGGAGCTTAATTTCCTTTATAGAGCAACATTTTTTCAACCAATCTCTTTTCAAAAGATAGGCTGCCATTCTATTGTTCCCATCAATGTACACAACATCACATCTCTCCCAATGATCTCCATCTGCCAGGTATTTGTCCAGTACTCCACTTGTCTCAATGACCTTGGAGCTTTTTTTACATCCTCCTCACCCACTCACAAGCTGACATCATTTAGTGCTGTCAGTGGTCTTGGGAATATTGCATTTGAGCCCCTCAACCAAAGATATGATGTGTAATGGGACTAGCTGGATTCCAAATCCTGATCCTTGTTATATCATCCAAGCCGTCCATTCAATAATCATGGTTTTATTCCTTATCAGTGTTTCCTGCCAGCTCTCCCATTCTAAAAGCATGACCACATATTAGCCCCAGTCTCACAGGATTCGAATTTGCACAAAAGGCTTGGGGCTTTATCAAAAATCTTTCTGAGATTTCAATCGTATTGCATTGATACCTTCTCCATAATTTTGCTAGAAGCCACTTTCTCAAACATGATTCCCATTTCATAAATGTCTGTTCACTTTGTCTATGTCCATTACTTTCAATCCAATACTTTCTCTAAAACTGTTAGTTGCTAATTTCATTCTATTCCCTTTTTCTCACCAGACTAAAATTCCATAGTATTGCTAGGAAGTTTTTTTTTTGTTTTGCTTTCTTCTGTGAAGTATTTTTTCCATTGTTCTGCTATTTCCCGGTCCTCAATTATCCGGTAACAGACTGTAAGAAAGCCTCACATTTTTCTTTTAATTTTGCCAATGATATATTTTCAGAAGATATTAGAAGTTCACTCATATAAGTTTTGATAAGATATTCTTCAGAAACCCATCAATTCCTACCTTAAACTACGCAATGATTGACCTTCCTCAACCATACAATCACAGAAGCACAGACTCTGTACCATCAGAAATACAGCACGGTCTACATTAGCCCGACTTTCCGACACAAGGCATCTAGCCGTGAATTTTATGGCATTTCAAGTGCATAACCGTGTATTTTCTAATGGTTGTGAGGTTATCATAACAACCACCATCTGAAGAAGCGCATTCCAGACCCCAACAACTCTGTGTGAAAAACAGTCCTCAAATCCGCACAAAACCTCAAACCTTTCACTTTAAAATTGTGGGCCTTTGACTAAAAGGAACAGCTGCTATTTATCCACCCTGTCCATGCCCTTCGTAATCTTATCCTTCTGAATCACGTCCCCCTCAGCCTTCTCTCATTCAAACTAAACAACCCGAGCTTATCCAGCCTCTCTCCATGGCTGATATGCCCCATCTCAAGGAACATCCTGTTGAGTCGCCTCTGTACCCCCTCGAGTACAATCACATCCATCCTGTAATGTGGTTTCCAGAACTACACACAGTCTTCCATCTTTGCCAAACCAAATTTCCGCATAGCTCTGATAATCTATGCTTTGATTAATTAAGGCTGTGTTAACGGTCCACTATGTTTTCTCAAATTGTGTATTAACCTGTCCATCACATTCAGGGATGTGTGGAGAAGCACCCTCTGACCTTCCTAGTGTGCTGTCATTCATTGAGTCCTCCCCTGTCTAGTTCCTTCTTCCAAAGTATATCACCTCATATATATCAGGGTTACATTCCATCTACCATTGATCCCCCCCATCTGACCATTCCATCTGTATCTTCCTGAAACATAAGAATTTCGTTCTCACTGCCAACCACCCGAACAATCATTGTATGAAACACAAACTTACTTATCACCCCGCCCCACCCCTCGTCAATATTCAGAGCTGCATCATTTATGATTACCACAAGTAATAAGGTTAAAAAATCGCAAAACATTGGCTCATAGTCTAACATGTTTATTCAGAGACAGGAGCATTCAAAGCGTTTTTTCTTCATCAGATGTTTGTGCATTTTGATAGAGAAGCAGCGCTTCGAATGCTCGTGCATCTGAATAAACCTGTTAGACTGTAAGCTGGTGTTATGTGATGTTTAGCATTGTCTACTCCAGTTCAACACCAACACCTCCAAATCACAAATATTAAGGGGCACAGCACTGATCCCCGGGGTTCACCATTTGACACTGGCCTTCAGTCACACAAATAGCCTTCTATCACTACCTCCTGTCTCCTCCCACTGAAGTTGATTTGGATGCAACTTGGCAAGTCTTAACGAGTCCTAAATGTTCCCTCAATATTCTGTTTCGCTTGTCACACTTGCAGATTATCTGGGGATACTCCATAATCTTGCCCTGCCAGCAGCAGGTTTCCATGCCCCTGTGTTTGTTAGTCCCCTCCAGGTGAAGAACTTACTCCTTATTGCAGTCGTAACTGGTCTGTCCCAGATCATTATCTTATTTGCCTTGAATGTGGATTAGAGAGCCAGGGAAGTATTCTGTTAATTTCCAACTTGTCATATGTTTTGTGAATGTTCTATATTTCACGGTGACCCACCTCTCATTCTTTGAAGCGCTGGAGAAAATAGGCCGAGTTTCCTCATCAGGCAATCTCGCTATCTGAGGGATTAATCTGGAAAATGCCCATTGCACATCCTCTGTTGTCAGTATATTCTTTCTGAGATTCGTTCAGCAAAACTGTGCACAATACTCCAGGTACAGTCCCATCAACACGCTGTGAAACTGCTTCAACATGTCTTTACATTCATGTTCTGACTCTCTTAAATGAAGGCGAACCAAACTTTAACTTTCCACTTACATATATTCCTCCAAAAACCCTTCACATTCATTGCATTTAAGAACTCATTATTTGAGTTCTTACAGAAATTCTTCCGAAAATCCAACATATGCCTCTTCTAGTTGTTCTCCATTATCTATTCTGTAAGAAACAATTTCAAACAATTCCGAAGTTTATCAAGTATGATTTCTCGATCAGAAATGCATCCTGATTCTCTTCATTGTTGCTGTTAATTTCTAAATATTAAACTTCTCATCTGTGTAATAGATTTCAAACGTTTCCCTACAGATGTCAAGTTAATTGGTCTGCAGTTCTGCACACTATGTCTTTTTCCTTTTGTAGCTGTTTGGCTCCCTTCCATTCATCTATAGTGCTTGGATCACGTTTACTAACTTCCATTTATCTACAATAGTTTCTGCCCTCTGCAGAATGTACAGGAAAATAAAACACAGTCATCGACAGTGCAATTAATACTTCTATTGGTGATTTATTTCTGACATTTTGATAGAATGTATATCTGACTTAGCAATGCTCTTTCCAGCTGCGCTACCTTGTTCCTGATTTGAATTGACTTTATGTCTTTAGCTCCAGGGGTCCGATATGATCACTTGGTATTACTGGGGGATTTTCTGGATATTCTTCCATGAAGACAGATGCAATGTAACTGGTTGTTTTCTTGGCCATTTCCCTGTTTCCCACAATGACCTCTCCTCTCCCGATTCCAAATTTCCACATTTGACATTGCTTTTATTTTGTTACCTTTGAAATATAGATCGCAGATTGATGCAGTCTTTGTGTTCCTGTTGTTAGCATGTATGTTCGCTTTTTGATTTCCTTATCAGTTTCATGGCCTTCCATTTTTGGATCGTTAATTTCTGAGAATTCTCAGGTTTCCACAATATCTGGAATTCTTCTGAAGTCACTTCCTATGATTAACATGTTTTCTCATTTGTTATGTTAACCATCATTGGGTCACTTGCTCACTCTTTGGTGTTTGTACCTGAAATAAATAGACGTATGTTTCACACTTTGCAGTATTTCTAAAAACTCCTGCTCCTGACCAGTTATATTCAGGAACACCGTAGGAGTATAGAGAAGAAATTGCGGGAGCACTGGTTGGCTCTTTTCGATCATCGCTGACGGAAGAGTGAGGACCTGGACGACTGGAGGATAGCAAATGCTGAGCTGTATTCAAGAAATGCTACAAAGATAAAGCTGGGAACTAAAGAGCAGTGAACCGAAAATCGAGTGGGTAGGTTACTTGAGAAGAACCAGAGAGATTGGATATATATGCATTTGGAAAGACAGGGAGTAAGATTAGAATGGTGCTGGAAAAGCAGAGCAGGTCAGGCAGCATACGAGGAGCATGAAAATTGATGTTTCGGGAAAAAGCCCTTCATCAAATTCAGCACGGGAATTTGTGCTAGGGAGATCATGATTCACAATTTTGTTGGAGTTCTTTAATGAAGTGACCAACAACGTTGAGGAGGTCCGAGTGGTATACGTAATCTGGGTGGATTCCAGTAAAACCTTCAATAAGGTTCCACATGGTACGCTGCTCTGGAAGGTTAGATCGCATGGAATCGAAGGGGACCTGGCAAATTAGGTACAAAATTGCCTTGATGGTAGGTAGCAGAGGGTAATGCTGGAAAAATGCTGGTCAGACTGGAGGCCTGTGACTAGTGGAATGCCTCAGAGGTTGGTGCTGGGACCACTACATATTGCATATATCTATGATTTAGATGAGAATGTACAGGCATGATTTGTAAGTTTGAAGATGGCACTAAAACAGGCGGCATCACGGAGAGTGAGGAAGGTTACCAGAAATTTCAGAAATTACAGCAGTACCTGATGATCTGGAGAAGTGGCTGAGAAATGGCAAATGGATTTTAAGATAGATCAGTATAAGTTCCTGCATTTTAGAAAGTCAAATCAAGTTTGGAGTTTCATGGGGAATGGTTGGGTGCCAAGGAGTGTAGTCGAACAGAGGGATCTTGGAATTCAGGTGCATGGTTCTCCGAAAGTTGATTCACAGGTAGGCAGGACAATGACGAAAGCTTTTGACACACTGGCCTTCATGAGTGTATATCACTGAGTATCGAAATCAGGGAATTACGTTGCAGTTAATAGGATACTCGTGAGGCCATACTGGTAGCGTAATGTTCAAGTTTTTTTTCAATTTGCTATAGTTAGTGTGTTATTAAGTTGGAAAGACTGCTGAAGAACTTTACAAGGATGTTACCGTCTCAATGGTCTGAGTTATAGGGAGCGTTTGGACAAGCTGGGATATTTTACTTTAGCCTGTATGAGGTTGAGGGGGATATGACAGAAGTGTATAAGATCATGACAGGCATGGACCGAATGAATGTACTCAGTCTTTTTTTCCCAGGGTTGGGTAATCACAGACTAGAGGGCATCAGTTTAAGGACAGAGGGGAAAGAGGGGAAAGACTAGAAGAGAGCCTGAGGACCAACTGTTTTACACACAGGCTGGTACACATATGGAATGAGCTGCCAGCGGAAGTGGTAGAGGCGGGTACATTAGCAACATTTAAAAGGCATTTGGACAAAACACGGATAGGGAAGGATTAGAAGGATATGGAGCAATGGCAGGGAAATGGGGTTAGTGTGGATGGACTTTTTGGTCAGAATAGACTAGTTTGAGCCAAAGAGCCTGTCTCCGTGCTGTAGGACTCTATGACTCTAACAATCATTGTATGTCTCCCACTGAATATTATGTTGTATTTTCCCAATTCACTGAAGCTAACTTGACCCTCGAGCTTCCAGTCTTCCATGATGTTTAACCAGAATGTATGTTGTATCCAGGCCCCGTGTAAGGTGCACCTTATTAATGCCACTATCCCTTAAAAGCTGTTTCAGAGCAAGGTTATAAATTAACCCGCCTGACCACATGACACCAAATCCAAAATAACCTGCTCTCTAGTTTGCTTCACAACATACTCTTCAACCCACCTCATATTCACTGACAGAATTTATTTTTCACAACATGAGCAGTCACTTAGTTAATGCAACTTGAGCCTATCCAGTAAGACTGCAGTATCCACAATACTTGCATATCTAATTTCCAGAGCATATGATACTCAGATTTTTCATAACTGTTTTGGTTTAGATATATAACACACCAATATTTGCTTCTCCTTGCTATTTGTAAACTCCACTTAAACTGATTCTGTGGAATCTGAAGAGCCGTGTCTGTGGCGTTATTAGTGATAGACTTGAACAAGACATTCGGAGAGGCTCACCTCGACTCTGAGATGATCTGAAGAAACGTCCATCAATTCAAGACAAGCAACAATATGCTCCCCGCTCTGTCTGGATAAATGTAACCGCATTCTATTTGCTCCCTCACACTCACTGTCCATCTGTTATAGAACCTACCCCCGAACAAGGTTCACACTCTATCTCCAAATAAGGCTCAGGCACGACCACTCCCACTATTGAATTCAGCAACTTTCTTCCTCTCTTTCTCTGTCGCCTACTCAGTAGCCCCACACTAATAATACTATATTGGTTCAAACTGTCGACTGACTCCTTCCAGACACCTCACAATTCCCCCACCTACACGGACACTAAGAGCAGGGTCACCCACTTCCACTCTCCCTCCCCCTCCCTCCCTTTCTCCCAATGCAGGAGAAGCAGCCTGGAATAGGACAGCAAAGCTATTACAGTAACATACTGCTGCCCTAGCCCATTTGTTGCTCCCTCAATCCACCTCTCGAGGCTGATACAGAGATATACTACCCCCCCACCACATGTTTTCCTCTGTCAATCCACCCCTCGAGGTTGTTACAGTGACATACTGCTGCCCCTACCCCATGTGTTGTTCTCTCAATCCAACCCTTGATGCCGTTACAGGATAGGGAACCACCCCATTCTATCAAACAGAATCGTTACAGTGAAACAGAAGGAGACCATTCTGCCCTTCGAAGGATCTACACAGGAATATGGAATGAAGTAATTCAGCTCGTTGAGTACATTACACAGCGCAGGAGGAGGCCATTCAACCTTCCTGAACTGCTACACAGGAACAGGGAAGCTGTTGTTAACAGGAAATAGAGAATAGAAATAAATGTTTATTTTCAGTTTGCAAAGCTGTAACTGGTTAGTGAGCAAACCTGCAGCGCCACGAACATTGGGTGAGTTGTCTATTTTGGCATGAAGGATAAAACAATGGTAAACAATTTAAATGGAGAGATATTGCAGAACTCTGTGATTCAGGCGGTTTCCATGTTCCTGGGACATGAATCACATGAAGTCAGTCTGCAGATGCTGCAAGTGATTTGGAAGTAAGTGCAATGATACAGTTATTAACAAAGGGTATCAGGTTTAATATCAGGAATGCTTTACTGCATGTGTACAGGGCATTGCTGAGACCACATCCGATAAACAGCGTGCGTTTTTGATCCCAGAAACTAAAAACAGGATATAATTCTTTTCGAAAATTTTCACAGAGGTTTCCCTTTGCTCATTCCTGGAATGAGGGCCTTTTATTATGAGGGAATTATCAGTTTTGTACTTACCTGGGAAATATTATTGAACCATCCATGACTTTCTGAAAAGTGCATCAGCTTGACGCATATTTTCTCTTGTCAGGGAGACTAAAGCTAGAGAATACATTTTAAGAAAAAGGTGTATTGATATGAACATATGTACTATGAAGACACCAACCAATATTTACAAATTACACAGATACATGAAAGCATGTCAATAATTCATAAAGTGGGAACATTTGTTTGCGATCGGAAGGCGCTGTGTACAACAAAAGCAATGATGCACCTGCATATAGTCCATAATCAGGTTTTCAAGAGAATGTTCCAGGAGACCGCACATGGTCAAGTTTGGTGATCAGTTGATGTTATTGTATGTTCCAACACAGAGATGGAGAAAAATCTTCCCTGCCTGAGAAGCAGCAGCCGATTGATCCCTCTTTATTACTTTGTTCCGCCCGATAGCAAAGCGTGAGACCATAAAATCCCTGAGTTATCTTTACCATTTGTGAAGGATTCCTGGTGAGGATTCATGAGAATCTCTCCACTGCCTGAAACAAATGGAAGTCAGCCAAATCCAATTATTGCAGAAAGAAATCCCATGAACAGCATCTTGTGTGAGTAAAATAACTTCAAAGGCAGAATAACGCTTGGGGCTCTCTGTCAATTTACCATTTGCTATGAGTTCAAATTTATGTGTCTCACATTTTTTCTAGAAAATGAGCTCTGATGTCTATGTCATTGGCCACCTAACTAAACTGGTTGCATTTAAAATTTGTTGTAACCAGTGGAGGATTGGGACTGGAAAAGGAAACAATGACCCTCCAACATTGGTTGGAACACAAATGAGAAATTCTCAAAGGATTGTTCAAGTGGAAATTCCCTTCCTCAGAAGTTTGTTGTGCCTGGATGATTTCATTTATTCAAAGTTGTGTTGTATTCAAACATTTGACACACACGTGAATGTAGGAGAATGGTGTACAGGCAGAAAAGTGGTGCTGAGACCACAATCACA
Source organism: Chiloscyllium punctatum (assembly GCF_047496795.1). Classification (NCBI taxonomy): domain Eukaryota; kingdom Metazoa; phylum Chordata; class Chondrichthyes; order Orectolobiformes; family Hemiscylliidae; genus Chiloscyllium; species Chiloscyllium punctatum. Next base: position 77,967 of record NW_027309931.1, read on the forward strand.
TCACTTTTTGAGTGTTGGAGCGGTGACAAAGTGTCTAATATCCCACTCCTGCTGCTCAGTCCTATGTTCCTATGTTCCATTCAGCTCCTCACAGCTCCTTAAAGTACCAGATGGAGGCCACCTGCTCCAAATGCCGGTTCCACAGTAACACAGGATATCATTCAATCACTCAAGACTGTCACACACGGTTTGTCATGGGTTGGAAAATGTTATTTGGAAAACCAGGTTTGTTTCGAAAGACACCTCTGGTCTCTTTACAGAGTGTCTCCTCTGCAACTTGTGCTTCATTTGTTCGTTATGTTGGAGACCCAGTTTCACTGTGAATACAGCGCCCATACCTCACCCAGAGATGACTCACAAAATACTTTACTCTCTCTGACTGCAACATTCAATAACAGATCGTTCAGGAAAATTACAATCATTAACTTTGTAATAACAGAACATGAGAACATAAGGCGCAAGATTTGTTAACTCGGACGATCAAGCCATTGTATACCATCATGGCTGATTTACTGTTGGCATTAACTCGTCTTTAATATCCAATTCTTCACACTCCTTAGCTCTCTGACAGGTCAAAAATTCATGTACTACCTCTTTGAATACTTCCCGTGACATAACTCACCTCAATCTCTAGCCCAGATAATTCCTGGCATTGATTACTCTCTATGAGAGGAAAATACTCCCTATACATACACTATCATCTATTGATATGAACAAGAGGTGAACACAGGGGCTCAGGAAAGAGTGAATGGCCTTGATAACAAGGCAGTATTTGAATGAGGATGGCATCCGGACCACCTACTTATTTGAGCTTAATGGGAATCAGGTGTACCCACCCCCCTCGTTTGGGGTCTTTCAGAGCACAAAGGAAGATGTTTGTGGTCGGTGACCGACAATCCTCTCAGTCCGGGGACATCTCGGCAGGAGATCCTCAGGGTAGCTGCCTCAAAACAAACATCTTCAGCTGCTTCATCACTGTCTTTCCTTATCATAAGATCTGAAATGTGGATGGTCACTGAAGATCACCCAATGTTCAGAACAATGTGTCACACCTCAGCTCCTGAACCAGTCAGTGCCTATGTGCACTAAGACCCGAAAATCATTCAGGCTTGTGCCGTTAAAGTGTCGGTAACATTCATGCAACAGCAAGGCCAGACACTTTACATTTTCACAATTAAACGAAAAGTTCATTCAGCATCTCAAGCACGTTAGAAATGGATATGTGGAAGCCATTCAGCCCATATAAGCTACTGAACAAAGAGAGGGATAGCCCATTCAATCTTCCTGCCTGTTCCACAGGAAGAAGAGAAGTCTGGTTACCACATCAATCTGTTAAACAGGAACAGGCAGGGTTAAGTCAGACCCATGAACCTGTTCCATGGGACCTGAAGGAGGCCATTCAGCACCTCGAGAGAAAGGAGGGTGTCATTGATGCTCCAACCTGACAAATCAATGAAACAGAGAATGCACTCAGAGACGGCTCCATGATGTTCCTCGTGGCTCCATTACAAGTGGGACACATGACACTTTAACGTGGTTTAACGCTGGCAGTGAGGAAGGAAGCCAGATGTTTTGTGTCAAGTCTCAGAGAGGCATCCTCCATCTCTGAGAAGGCAGACCCATTTTCTCCATGGATGTCAGAAGCTGGTGGGAAGAGTTATCTGTTTTAGAATGAAGGTATTGTGGCTATTGTCGGGATTGTGGATAACATGACGTTCAGTGCAGGATCACACACTAAATGCATTGTATTAATGTGGGGAGAGTTTATTCAATGACTGACCCTCTGTCTCTCTCAATCAACATGTGGAGTGGCGGTGGGATGAGGGGGACGTCCTCAGAGGCTCCTTACCTGTTGAGAACCATGTAACCCGAGTTAAAAAAAAACAAAGCCATGGAATTTATCACCGTATCAGTGCCTGGTTAGAACATCATGAGTGACTGTCCATCCACCTTAAGGTTCAAGGTAATCACTTCTTATTCTCTCACTGACCTTCAATCTCTGCCCATGGTGCCATCATCCCAGGGATTAGCCTGTTGAAACTTGAGAGGAGGTCTATCCACTGTACTCCAAATACTGCCTCAACAACACTCTCAGGGATGATCGCAATAAACATTTTCTCTCACTTAGACATCGCAGTTTCTTCCCCGTGCCACAAAAAGCCATTCCTTCTCTATGCACTACGACTGACATGGAATTTATAACTCCCTTACATCTGTGCGTTAGCATCAATAAATCCAACACCAGATTTGTGTATGGAGACGTGCATCACTCTCGGGGAGAATTTCAATGGGATTGAATTAACCTAAAATAGGTAATGGTCACCTACCTGAATAGAACTGAGCTGTAGGAATACGGGAAACAGACATAGGAAGGGAGCTATCTTTACTTCTGTTCTTCTCTCACAGTATGTATGCAGACCTAGTCAGGGCAGCATATTATGCTGACCTTGAATTGAGTGTTTGGTTCAGCTATTCCACAGGACAGCAGAGAGTAAAACACATTTCTGTAGGGTTGTAGCGTTATAACATAGGATAAATTATCCTGCTTAATTTAAAATCAGCAACAGGGAAAAGTTTTATCCACTGCATATTCTGTGACAATTCTAGAGTCCAAAACTATTTAAAGTAAAAATTAACAACTTTATTTCTTAAAGTATAACAGGGAATAATAGACGAACGTCTATTTCCAACTTCTTCCTCTAACCTATCTTTTACCTCCCACACCCCCATGATACTCGTCCGGTTATACTCCTAATTAAGACCTACAAAACAAAACTTCTAATCTCAAAACCAAGAAATTTTCAGTTCTTCTCTATATTTCTGTCTTCTTTTCTTCTTTGGGATTAAGCTTTACCAGTTACTACTAAATAAAGGTACCGAGAGGAGAGCTATTTTTCAGGCAATTGTAGCATGCTGGTAACCTGGCAGCTCTCCTCTCAACTGTTCAATTTCCCAAAGTCTTGTACCCCCAAACCATTGGATCGTGTCATTGGCTTTTAAGATTCTCCATATACTAAATTCAAACTTGATTGGAGGTGGGTATTTTAAGGAGTAATTCAAACTGTTTGTCTGAATTTATTTTTGTCTTGAGACAATGAGCTAATTAAGGTGTTCAACCAAATGTTACACTAAATCTATTTTTCAAAACACTTGGTGCTGTCAGGTAGTTATTGGTGTATTTTAATTCTTTTAAAGGTGCAGTACACTCACATGTTCATCACAGAAGTCACACTGAAACCTGACTAGGGAAGAATGACACATTGACTTCCCTAAAGGACTTGGGGCAAGCAAATAGGCCATTAGAGCAAATGAAAATAGTTACTTTTAAATTCCACCAATTTCCCTCATGGGATATCAACAGAGTATTATTCTGTGACTCTAGAGTATGAGTCACTGGCTTCAACACCATAAATTGCTGTCCCGTTTGTGCAGAGAACAAGTTAAACTTCCTCAAGAGCAATTATTTAGTGACGGACATGTGATTAGAAGGAACTTGAAACTGTTGCATCCGGATTAAACAAAGGCACAAATCATGGTTTATTCAGAAGTTGCACTGAAATTGAGAACGAGACTTGTATATCATGACGGTGGTATTGGATAGGGTTGGTGAGTGGGGAGGAGCTGGAGATGTAAATCTGTGAAGGACAAAATGGATTATGGAGTTTGTGAACATTCTGGTTCCTTCTCGCATATCAGTGAGTAATTTATAAATAGTAGTTTGATACTTATAATTTAGAAGGAAAGGAGTTTTTGTTTAGAACTGAAGACGTTGTCTTGTACTTTCCAAAATTTATATATCATGAGCAGAAATTCAATCCAACCCGGTTTAGTAGACAAATATAATGACTTACCAGGAACACCAACTATAGCGAGGATGGGATAGTAACCACCTTGAATAATCCAAAGGATATCCTGGATCCGTAATGCTAATGATATCCAAGGCAGCGAAAGATAGAAAAGACACAAGGATAAACTCCTGTCTGTTATTGCAATGTTCCAGTCTAATGATCTCAGATTCTGATACATTGTTGAACCATTCCAGTCTAAAGTTCTCAGATTCTGATACACTGCTGTACCATTCCAGTTTACTGACCTTAGATTCTGATCCATTGTTGGAACATTGCAATCCAAGGTCCTCACATTCTGAACCATTATTGTTTTGTTCCAGTCTAATGTTCTCAGATTCTGATCACTTCACCGCCCCCTTCTCTCGAGCAGTTGATCCGTGTTAGTGCTGTCAGCGATGCCCCTACTCATACTATGGGATAACTCATTGACAGAGCCCATTTATCATTCAACGATGGAAACTCTCCAATGGGATAATTAGGATCCACGGAGATTGACATTAATCACAGTCCCTGAACAAATATCTCCAGTTAACCCTTTTCAATTCAATATTGGTGTTATTAAAATTAAAAAGAACATTTAAAGTTTACATATTTGGCATGGAATATGTGGGGATGACTAAGAGAAGGAATATTGGAGATGGTAGATTGAATGCGTGTAATCATTCAATCTGCCTTGGATATGGGAGTAATGACAAAGGATTGTCAATTCATAAACAAGTTTCTCCATTTATAAATGGAAACATACAGTCTGTAACTACTGATCAGTGATTATAGTGTCAGTAAAATATGGAGAGAACATTTCTTGTACATAATCTGACAGGAAAATGTACCTACGACAGCATGAGTGATAACACACAAGGCATGGATATGTTAACAGAAAATAAGAGGGCAGATGAGGGTCATGCTGTTAATGTTATCGATGTCAATCAACTGTGATTACATACCATTCACTGGATTTCAATTGCAGTGTGGTTATGATATTGGGGGCATGGCTGCTGAGACTGGAGGGAGGGAACATGATAATTCCCAATCATCAGTACTGAAATGTTACTCTTTATAAATCATTTGAAGATCAAATTCCAGGATACAACTCCAATGAGGAATGAGGAGAGCCAATATTAACCATACAACCAGAAGACATTGGAGCAGAAATTTGGCTATGAGGCCCATTGAGCCTGCTCCACCATTCAATGATGGCTGTTAAGATTCTCAACCCCATTCTCCCGCTTTCTATCTGTAACCCTTGATCCCCTTTACAGTCAACAATCTAATTGTCTCAGTCTTACATATACTCAATGATCTGGACTCGACAGACTTCTGTGGCAGTGAATTCCATGGATTCACCACTCTCTGGTTGAAGAGGTTTCTCCTTATCTCTGTTCGAAAAGGTCTTCACTTTACTCTGTCCCCTCGGGTAGTAGTCTCTCCTACCATTGCATATATCTTCCCAACATCCACTCTGTCCCAGGTCATTTAGTATTCTGTAAGTTTCAATTAGGCCTCCTAACATTCTTCTGAACTCTGTCAAATACAGACGCAGAGCCCTCAAATATTCTTCATATGCATGCCAGCTTTGCATTCTTGGCACCATTCTCGTGGATCTCGTCTGAAAACACTCCAGGACCAGTACATCCTTCCTGAGATATGGGACCCAAAACGGCGCCCAATGATCCAAATGTGACATGACTAAAGCCTTGTAGAGCCGAAGAAGTACATCCCTGCTTTTATATTTAAGCCCTTTTGAAATAAATGCCATTATTGTCTTTGCCTTCCTTACTACTGACAACCTGCAAGTTTACCTTTCAAGAGTCCTGGACTAGAACTCCACAGTCTTTTTGCACTTCAGACTTCTGAAATTGCTCGCTTTTAGAAAATTATGTCCATGCTTCTATTCATCCTGGCAAAATGCTTTCCCACACTTTTCCACATTGTACTCCATCTGCCACTTCTTTGCTCACTCTCCAAACCTGTGAAAATCCTTCAGCAGGTGAAAGTGAGGACCGCAGATGCTGGAAATCAGAGTCAAAAATTGTGGCCATAGAAAAGCACAGCCTGTCAGGCATCATCCGAGGAGCAGGACATCCAACATTTCAGGCATAAAGCCTTCATCAGGAATGTGGGGTGGGCAGGGAGGGGCAGAGAGATAAATGGGAGGGGCTGGGGCTGGGAAGAATGTAGCTTGGAAGGCGATTACTAGATGAGGGTTGGTGGTGATAGTGAGAGGTCAGAGTGGAAGGTGGAGTGGATAGATGGGAAGGAAGATGGACAGCTAGGACAGTTCAAGAGGGCGGTGCTGAGTTGGAGGGTTTGATCTGGGATAAGGTGGAGGGAGTGGAGATGAGGAAACTGGCGAAATTGTCCTTGATATCGTGTGTTGGGAGGGTCCCAAGGCAGAAGATGATGCGTTCTCCCTTCAGACGTCAGGTGGCTAGAATTTGGCAGTGGAGGAGGCCAAAAACTTGCAAGACCTTGACGGAGTGCGAGGGGGAGTTGAAGTATTCAGCCACAGGGCAGTGAGGTTGTTGGGTTTGTGTGTCCGAGAGTGTTCCCTGAATTGTTCTGCAAGTTGACGTCCTGTCTCGCCAATGTAGAGGAGACAAGGAGCAATGGACAGACGAGATGAGATATTTGGATGCATAGGATGTTCTCTGCCTGATCTGGAAGGATGCTTTGGGGCCTTGGGTGCAGGTGAGAAGGGAGGTGTTGGCTCAGGTTTCATACCTGTTATAGTGGCAAGGAGGGGAAGGTGGCTTGGTGGGGTTGCGTGGACCTATCGAGGGAGTTTGTGAGGGAATGGTCTCAGCAGTATGATGATAGGGGTAGGGAGGGAAGTATATCTCTGTTGGTGAGGTCTGACTGTTGGTGGCAGAAATGGTGGAGCATGATGCATTGTAGCCTGAAGTTGGTGGGATGGATGGCAAGCATCAGAGAGTTTCTAACTTGCTGTAGTTGGAAGGGTGGAGTTCAAGGGCGGAGCTGTGGGAAGTTAAGGAGATGCGCTCGAGCACCCTCCTGCAGCCGAACCACCTCTTCAATGCTACCTGTCCCTCGATCTATCCTTGCACTGTTTGAAAGCTTAGCCAGAATGCCCTCAGTTCCTTCATATTGATAATGAATGCACAAAGTGAAAAGTTGTGGTCCCAACACTGAGTCTTGTGGAACACCACTTGTCACTGGCTGCCATCCTGAGAAGGACACTTCAATTCACATTCTCTTTCTGTCAGACAGCCAAACCGCTATCCTTGCTAGCTCCTTGCCTCTAACACCATGGGCCCATATCTTTCTCAATAGCATCATCCATATCACCTTGTCAAAGGATTCTTGAGGTGCAGATGGATAACATCTATTGGTTCTCCTTGATCTAATCTGCTCATTACTCTCTCGAAGTATTCTAGCCGGTTTGTCTGGCATGTCCTCCCTTTGATGAAACCATGCTGACTCTGTTCTATTTTACCAAAGACCGCCAAATATCCAGAAATCCCATCCTTCACGATGGAATCCATGATGTTACCCACAACCAAGCAGTCTGCTAATCAGTCTGCAGTTTTCCATCTTGTGCCTAACTCCCTTAATAAACGGGGTGTCATGCTCGCAATTATACAGCCATTTGGCCCTTTCCTGATTTTAGTCATTCCTGAAAGATTACCACTTACACTTGCACTACCTCTTCAGCTATCTCCCGTTCAAGGCTGGGGTGTAGTCCATCTGGTCCAGGTGAGTTATCCACATTCAGGCCATTCCGTATTCTAGCATGTTCTTCTTGGTGATGGCCACCATATTCAGGACTATACTATCTCTATCTTGAATACTTGGGAAATTACTCGTGTATTCCACCATGAAGGCTGATGCAAAATTCCTCAACAATTTCTTTTTTTCCCACTACTGTCTTTCCAGCATCATTTTCCAGTGGTACATATTCACTTTTGTCTCTATTTGGAATTTAAATATATAAAAAGAATCTCTTACAATTTCCTTTATATTACTGGTTAGCTTACCCCCATATTTAATCTTCTCCCACCTTATTTATTTTTTTCTTGCTTTCTGTTGGCCCCAATGCTCTTTTGCTTATATGCAATCCCTGACTTCCCTTGTCAGCCCTGGTTGCCTCATCCTCCCTGTACCATACCTCTATTACTCAGCATGAATCTCTACAGTAACTCCTGAATTCATCTTGGAATCACCTGCCCTTGCCACTCCCCTGCCTTTCCTGCTAGAACCCTGTCCCGGTCAATTCTACCCAGCTTCTCCCTTATGCCTCTCCAGCTGCCTTTATTCAGCTGAAATATTGTTAACTCTGATTCTACCTTCTCTCTCAAATTGCAAAATAAATTCAACAATGTTCTGATCACTGCTTCTGAACTTTTCCTTCACCTTAAACTGCCTTATCTAGCCTTCATCATTAAATCCAGTGTCATCTGTTCCAGAGTGGGCTCCACCACATGATGCTCCAAAAAGCCATCCCATAGACATTCCTCAAATTCCTTTTCTTGCAATCCACTCCCAACCTGGTTTCCCATTCCACTTGCATATTGAAATCCCCCTATGATCACTGTAACTTTGTCTTTCCTACAGATCTTTTCTATCTCCTGGTGTATCTTGTAAACCCAGCTCCTGACGACCCTTTGGAGGCATGTGCAAGTCTCCAACTGTGGTTGTCTTATTTTTGTGATTCCTCACTTCTACCCACGCAGATTCTACACCATCTGACTTTACTTCCTTTCTTACTATTGATTTAATTTCATTTCTTGTTAATAGTGTAAACCCACTCCCTCTGCTACCTATCTTTTCGATAGGATATATGTCCTTGAATATCCTGATCCCTTGCAACCACTTCTCTGTGATGCCCATCACGTCATACCTACCAATTTCAATCTGTGCCACAAGCTCATTTACTCCATTCCTTATACTGCGTGCATTCAGACATAACCCTTTCAATCTTGTATTAATGGTTCCTCTTCTCATTGTTATTTGTTCGTCCGGTGTGCTTGTAGTCTGATTGCTTACACTTTCCATACACTCTGTCTTATTTGCGTCTGTGCTGGAGATATTAATAACCTCTCCTGAGCTCTGTGCATTTACCTCCTCTTTTCTAATTAAACCCTATAACGGACCCCCCACCCTGCCAACACACACACACCTAATCAGTTTAGAGCTCTGTCTACAGCCTTAGTTAGGATTCAATCGGACTCTGGTCCCAACACAAAATAAAGGGACAAAAAACAAGCTTTTCTGTACATACCAAAACATGAAAACTACAAAGATGCAAGCTTGTTAAAACACACTTACGATGTGGAGCTATATGAATTGAAATGTGAATTTAAAAACAACGGACGTGGTTTTCAACCTTTATCAATCATTATTTGACACACAGCTGAGATGCTGATCTCCCCCCTGTCAGTGATTCCCCTCATTGAGAATCTCTCGGCCTGTCTCTCAAACCGTGTCTAGAGGGACTACAAGTTCTTGTTGGCCCAGAATATTTAAATTAATTCACCTTTCTCTGGAACTAAACTATTGTTCTTTTGGATCCTGTTCAGCGTCAGCAAACCGGTTCTGTGATATTATTGGCGATAAATGATCTGGGATGACACCATAGTGCTCACAGGGTACGGACCAGACAAAGGGCTTGCAGTCTGTGGGAGTTTCTAAATGAAATTTCTGTATATTTCTCCTCATGCTGTCTTCTAATATAACTTCACACTTGTCTGGCACCCCTTGTTCTCACTCACTCTGCCGCTCCATTTTCTCTCCATTCCTTTTATCTCTCGTCACTTCCTTTTTTCTCTGTTAACTTTTCTCTCTCTCACGCACACACACATAGACATTCTGTTCTCTCTGTTGACAAATTGTGCTGTTGGAGAGCTCGTCGGTGTACAATGGGCTAAATGGCCTCCTTCAGTGCTCTATCAATTCTGAAGTTCTCTGACCCACAATAAAGACTTCAGGTGCCTGGAGAGACAAACTGATACTGCGAAGGACACAGTGCAGAATCATCCTTTATCTCTTCCTGTTGTCTGATATACAGCGGCCTTGAAATATCAGTTCAAAAAAAAGATAGAAATTCGAGCAGTTGGGAGAACGTTCACGAGATGATTTTGCTGTCAGGATTTAGAACATAGAACATAGAACATAGAACAATACAGCACAGAACAGGCCCTTCGGCCTAGGATGTTGTGCCGAACCTCTAACCTAGATTAAGCACCCATCCATGTACCCATCTAAATGCCGCTTAATGGTCGCCAATGATTCTGACTCTACCACTCTCACGGGCAGCGCATTCCATGCCCCCACCACTCTCTGGGTAAAGAACCGACCCCTTACATCTCCCCTATACCTTCCACCCTTCACCTTAAATTTATGCCTCCTTGTAACACTCTGTTGTACACGGGGAAAAAGTTTCTGACTGTCCACTCTATCTATTCCCCTGATCATCTTATAAACCTCTATCAAGTCACCCCTCATCCTTCGCCGTTCCAACGAGAAAAGGCTGAGAACTCTCAACCGATTCTCATACGACCTATTCTCCATTCCAGGCAACATCCTGGTAAATCTCCTCTGCACCCTCTCCAAAGCTTCCACATCTTTCCTAAAGTGAGGCGACCGGAACTGCACACAGTACTCCAACTGTGGCCTAACCAAATTCCTGTACATCTGCAACATCACTTCACGACTCTTGAATTCAATCCCTCTGCTAATGAACGATAATACTCCATAGGCCTTCTTACAAACTCTATCCACCTGAGTGGCAACTTTCAAAGATCTATGTACATAGACCCCAAGATCCCTCTGTTCCTCCACCTGACTAAGAACCCTACCATTAACCCTGTATTCCGCATTCTTATTTGTTCTTCCAAAATGGACAACCTCACACTTGGCAGGGTTGAACTCCATCTGCCACTCCTCAGCCCAGCTCTGCAACGTATCTAAGTCCCTTTGCAAACGACAAATGCCCTCCTCACTGTCCACAACTCCACCTATCTTCGTATCATCTGCAAATTTACTGACCCACCCTTCGACTCCCTCATCTAAGTCATTAATAAAAATTACAAACAGCAGAGGACCCAGAACTGATCGCTGCGGAACTCCACTTGTAACCGGGCTCCAGGCTGAATATTTACCATCTACCACCACTCTCTGACTTCGACCGGTTAGCCAGTTTTCTATCCAATTGGCCAAATTTCCCTCTATCCCATGCCTCCTGACTTTCCGCATAAGCCTACCATGGGGAACCTTATCAAATGCCTTACTAAAATCCATGTACACTACATCCACTGCTCTACCCTCATCCACATGCTTGGTCACCTCCTCGAAGAATTCAATAAGACTTGTAAGGCAAACCGACCCTTCACAAATCCGTGCTGGCTGTCCCTAATCAAGCAGTGTCTTTCCAGATACTCATAAATCCTATCCCTCAGTACCCTTTCCATTACTTTGCCTACCACAGAAGTTAGACTAACTGGCCTGTAATTCCCGGGGTTATCCCTATTCCCTTTTTTGAACAGGGGCACAACATTCGCTACTCTCCAGTCCCCTGGTACCAACCCCGTTGCCAGTGAAGACGAGAAGATCATTGCCAACGGTACTGCAATTTCCTCTCTTGCTTCCCACATAATCCTAGGATATACCCCGTGAGGCCCTGGGGACTTGTCTATCCTCAAGTTGTTCAAAATGTCCAACACATCTTCCTTCCTAACAAGTATCTCTTCTAGCTTAACAGTCCGTTTCACACTCTCCTCTTCAACAATACGGTCCCTCTCGTTCGTAAATACTGAAGAGAAGTACTTGTTCAAGACTTCTCGTATCTCTTCCGACTCAATACACAATCTCCCACTACTGTCCTTGATCGGACCTACACTCTTTCTCGTTAACAAGCAGTTCCCTCTTAAAAAATTGGATTTGCCTGATAGCAGCTCCTCCCAATTGACACGTCCTAGCTCTGCCTGATGCTGACGTAATTTGCCTTCCGCCAATTCAGTAGATTCCCATTAGGTCCTGACATATCCGTGTTCATAGCTATCTTAAATCTGAAGGAACTGTGACCACTGTTTCTCAAATTATGTCCCACTGAAAGGTCAGTCACTTGACCAGTCTCATTCGCCAATATGAGGTCCAGTATGGTTCTTCCTCTCGTTGGACTATCCAGGTACTGCTGCAGTTAACAAATTTTGCCCCGTCTAAACCCTTGCACTAATGGACTTCCAGTCATTATGGGGATATTAAAGTCACTCACTATGACCACTCTGTTTTTAATTCATCTTTCCTTAATCGACATACATATCTGTTCCTCATTCCTGCCGTGGCTGTTGGAGAGATTATAGTAACGCAGTGCTTACATCCATCTTATTTTTGAGCTTGACCCGTATTGCTGCAGTGGATGGTCCCTCCTGTATGTCCTGTTCACGTGCAGATGTAGCATTCTCCCTGATCAGTAAAATAACTCGTCCACCTCTTTTAGCTTCTTCTCTATCTCGCCTAAACCAATGAAACCCTGGATACTTTGAACAGCCAGTCCTTTCCCTCTCTCTGTAAAGCCGCAACATCATAGTCCCATGTATGGATTCAGGCTCCCAGTTCATCGTCCTTACCCATAACAATTCTTGCATTGAAATAAATACACTTCAGCCACACTCCATCAGATCCTGACCTGATATTTGGTTTGAGTTTCCCTGATGTAAATTCCTCCTCGTCTATTCTCTGGTAGCAAGAGATTACAAAGGACTGTCAGTAAAGCGGAAAATATTGTAAACAGATAATTTCAGTTTCCTCCCTTGTCCCTTCAATCTGTACATTGCATCCCACACTGTCCAATTCCAATAAACTGCTGGATGATTATTTTGCTTCAAACAACAGTCTCCAGCCTCTCACGGCACATTTTTCAACTTGATCTAGACCCACTGGATTGATAGTTTTCTGATCCCTCACTCAACCAAATCTCTGTAATATTTTTCTCATGATTATATATATTCATCTGTCTTGCCTGTCACACTGCTCACATTAAAATCAGCACATTTCAGACTGCCAGTCCCATTGTGTTCACTCCCCTCTGCCAGTTTGTTGTTGGTCTTAGCTGTACTGGGATTAGTCTCCAACTGCTCTTCAGTCACTGTGCTTGTGGACATACTGCTCTGGCTCCACCCTCCCTCCCCCCCTCCCCCACCACCACACTAGTTTAAACCCTCCTGAGTGACAATAGCAAACCTGCCTGCCAGGAGATTGCTGCCGGTTCACGTCCATCCCGTCGTTGACGTGTATTTCATACTGACCCAGGATTCCCAATGACCCACATATCGGAGATTGCTGCCAGTTCAGCTGCATCCCGTCCTTCTTGTGCCTATCTTACCGTCCCAGGAATCCCAATGATCCACATATTGGAAGTGCTGCCGACCCTACCAGCTCTTTGGCCATGTTTTTAACTATACTGCCTTCCTATTCCTAACCTCACTGGCACGTGGCATAATCTAGTCTCCCCAACATTTAAATATGCTTTCAACACAACTCCAGCAAGACCTTTACTTTAAAATGGATAGACTTGACAATAAAAACTTAAGTGTGATCTCATTAACCAGGAACGTGGCGCCCAACGAATCAGTCGTAATGATCATAGGATCTGATATCTGTCACCTCCACCAAACCTGTGTGACAAGATATACTTATGGAGCATCTATTTGTACATGGACGAGGATAAACAGAAATTAGTCCAAAAGACCTGAAAATGTCATAACAGATGGGTGCCAGTCAGCCTGTTTACTCTGCTTTGCCGTTCAATTGGATTTTAGCTATTCAGTTCCTTTTAATGGCTGGGTCTTTACCCCGGATCCCTATGGCGTGAGAAAGTGCGCTCACTGCGTAGGGAGCATGCAGTGCCAGGCGATGGGGTGTGGGGAATCCCGGGGTGGCTCAATGACAGGCTGCATGCAGTGACAGATGGACTCATGCATTGAGAGAGACGGAGTAGTTAATCAGGGACATGCACTCACTTAAGTAGCTGGGCAAGATTCCCAAACACTCAGGAAGCCTGAGGACCAGAGCCACTTTTACAATAAACCTGTCATGTTTGCAGCAATTCTCCATCAAACACTAGCAAATATACTGTAGATGGCAGAAACCTGAAAGAAACACAGAAACATACCGTGGAGAGAGAAAAGAGGCAATTCTCCCAATGCATAGATTGTTAAATCTCCAAAAAGTCAGGGTCCAGAGATTGGAATTGAACACGAGTCTCTGGCACTGTGAGGCAGCAGTGTTGTGTCACCATGCTATCCAATGATGGACAATAGTGTTAGGACAGTTACATGAGTATATTTTCGTCAGTTAGTTAACAGGATTGCTCTCACGCAGCCTATCTAAGATTGGGAAGCCTTTATACAGCAGCAGAGGACGATTCAAGAAGCAATAAAGTGATGAACACGAAACATTTAAGCTAGCTTGCTTTAGAAAATGAGATTGCAGGAGTTTTGTTAAGATATATAAAAGGGGAGAGTGAACATTGGACAACCAGAAATTGAGGCTGACTGCAGAGAAATGGAGAACAAAGAATTGGAGAATGAATTGAATAGGTACTTTCCATCAATCCTCACAATGGTAGACACTAGGAACATTCCAGAACTTCAAGCGAGTCAAGGGTGAGGGATGGATGTAATGATTGGCGCTGAGTAGAAGGTACTGGAGAAGCTGTAATGTTTGAAAGTGGATAAATCACATAGACTGGAAGGATAACAACCAATGTTCTGAAGGAATTAGTGGAGGAGATTGTGAAACCATTGGTCGCGACTGTTCAGGAATAACTATCATCAGACAGAGTCCCAGAGAACTGGAAAATGGACAATTTAAAATCTCTGTGTAAGAAGGAAGAAAGGCAAAATACCGGAAATCATAGGGCAGTTTAGCCTGGCATCGGTCGTTAATCGGATTTAGTGTGCATTGCTAGCAATGACATTGCAGAGTACTTGGAGGTACATGGTAAAATAGGGCTGAGTCAACATGGCTTCATCAAGGAGTGGTCCCGCTGACAGATCTGACAGAATTCTATCAGAAGATAATGAGCAGGTTTGACAAAGGGAGAATGTGATCTGATTTGCTAATAGGGAGTGGGTTACATTTGAATCTGTGTTACATTTGAAACATGTTAATTTATTCGTTACATCTTGCAGAAGCAGATGTACAAAAACAACAAAAAATTGTAAAGGAACAATTCAATAGTAGTTAATTAAAATAAGGATGGAGGGTCGGGTGATGTGTTGTTTCTCTATGATGTCGGAGTGGTGGACCCCACTGTGGATCCCAGTGACCATGTCTGGAGTAAACGTTCAAGCTAGAAGAACTCTGGCTCTGAGTCGATGAGCTGGAGTTTGAACTTCAAACAATGTGAGGTATCAAGGAGGGGAAGAGTTCCCGGGATGCTGTGATTCAGGAGACAGTTACACTCCTTAGATCAACTGACTCAAATTCAGACAGTGGTTAGAAAACGGAGGATTTGGCTATGAGTGAGGCAGGTAGAGGGATCCAGGAGGTAGAATTGCAGGAAACCTCAGCCCCTGTCCGTGTCTAACAGGTTCAAGAGTTTCTTCCGTGTGGGTAGAAATGGGGACTGCAGGGAGGATGAGCATAATGGCCACACACCGAGTTGAGGGAAGCTTTCAAGTGAGGCAAGAAAAGAGAAATGTTACTGTAATTGGGGATAGTATAGTTAGCGGCATAGACACTGCTCTCTGTGATCGGGATTGAGAGTCCTGAAAGTTGCATTACGTACTGGTGTTTGGGTAAGGGATATCTCATCTTGGCTGTAGAGGAACTTGGAGTGGGAGGGTAAAGATCCATTGGTCGTGGTCAGTGTAGGTACCACCGACAGAGATAAAACTAGGGCAGAGGTTCTGCTAAGGGATACGAAGAACTCAGAGCTAAATTAGAAGACAGAACCAAAAAGGAAATAATCTCTGGATTACGGCCTGAGCCATGAGCTAATTAGCACAGAGTCAGCAGGAAAATGCGTGGCTTAAATTTTGATGTGAGAGAAGTGGGTTTGTACCATGGGACATTGACACCAGTACTGGGGAAAGAGGGCACTGTTCTGATCCGACGGTTTTCATTTGAACCATGTTGGGACTAGAGTCCTAGCAAATCGCATAACTAGGGCTGTAGGCTGGACTTTAAACTAAATGGGGGTGGGGTGGTGTCAGTTATAGCGAATATTAGAAAACCCGAATTAAAGGAGGTGTAAGAGTGCAGAACTCAAGAAGAAGGCGTTTTGTATGTTTTCCTTTATTGGTCAGAGCATTGAGTACAGAAGTTGGGAGGTCATGCTGCGGCTGTATAGGACATTGGTTAGGCCACTTTTGGAATATTGCATGCAATTCTGGTCTCCTTCCTATTGGAAAGATGTTGTGAAACTTGAAAGGGTTCAGAAAAGATTTACAAGGATGTTGCCAGGGTTGGAGGATTTGAGCTACAAGGAGAGGCTTAACAGGCTGGGACTGTTTTCCCTGGAGCGTCGGAGGCTGAGGGGTGACCTTATAGAAGTTTACAAAATTATGGGGGGCATGGATAGGATAAATAGACGAAGTCTTTTCCCTGGGGTTGGGGAGTCCAGAACTAGAGGGCATAGTTTTAGGGTGAGACAGGGAAAGAAATAAAAGAGACCTAAGGGGCAACATTTTCACGCAGAGTGTGGTTCGTGTATGGAATGAGCTGCCAGAGGAGGTGGTGGAGGCTGGTAAAATTACAACATTTAAGAGACATATGGATGTGTATATGAATAGGAAGGGTTTGGAGGGATATGGGCCGGGTGCTGGCAGGTGGGACTAGATTGGGTTGGGACATCTGGTTGGCATGGACGGGTTGGACCGAAGAGTCTGTTTCCATGCTGTAAATCTCTATGACTCTATGACTCTAAGTTATTCAAATCTCCAGCACAGACGCAGAGAGCATGTAAAGCGTTAGTAATCAAACATCAAACACACAGGACAAACAAATAACAATAAGAGGAAAGGCTAATACAGTGCTGAACTGTTATATCGGAATGCATGCAGTATAATGAATAAGGTAAATAAGCTTGTGACTCATACACAAATTGGCAGGTCACCATCACGGAGATATCGCTGCAAGAGGATCAGGATTGGGAGCTGAATATTCAAGGATATGCATCCTATCAAAAAGAAAGGCAGTTGGACAGAGGGGATGGGTTTGCCTTATTAGTAAGAAATGAAATTAAATCAATAATATGAAATGAGGTAAGGTCAAATGGCATATAATTTGTGTCGGTAGAATTGAGAAATCACAAAGGTTAAAAAAAAGTTGTTAGATTTCTGTTCAGGCCTCCAAACAGTAGTCAGGACTGGGTTGCAAGATACACCAGGAGCTAGAAAGATGTGTAAGAAATACAAAGTTACAGTAATCATGTGGGATTTCATTATGGAGGGGGGCTGGGAATTCAACTTGATGGTGGTTTGCAAGAAAAGGAATTTGTAGAATGTCTATAAGATGGCTTTTTGGAGCAGCTTGTGCAGGCAGACTAGATGAGGGAGCTTAAGGTGAAGGAAATAATAGGAGGGAGTGATCATAATATGATTGAATTTACTCTGCAATTTCAGGTGAAGAATTTAGAATCAGAGGTAACGGTATTAAAGCTGAATAAAGGAGGAGAAAGTGAGGACTGCAGATGCTGGAGATCAGAGCTGAAAATGTCTTGCTGGAAAAGCGCAGCAGGTCAGGCAGCATCCAAGGAACAGGAGAATCGACATTTCGGGCATAAGCCCTTCTTCAGGAATGTATGATAAGGGTCCGTGGTGTTAGAGGCAAGGTAGAGGCATGAATAGAAGCTTTTCTGTCCGGCAGAAAGCAGAGAGTGGGGAAAAAATAGTCCTTCTCAGGATGGCAGCAGGGGACAAGTGGTGGTCAGCAAGGCTCAGTGTTGGGACCATAACTTTTTACTTGTTCATTAACAATCTCGATGATGGAACTGGGGTCACTCTGGCTAAGTTTGCAGACGAAACAAAGATACTTAGAGAGTCAGGTCGGAGAGAGAAGGTGGAGGGGCTGAAGAAGGAATTGGCCAGATAAATGGGTTGGCAGATGCATTCTAACATCGCAATGTGTGAGTTCATGCACTTTAGCACGTAGAATAGAGGCATGGTCTATTTCCTAAATGGGTAGAAAATTCAGAAATCTGATGTGCAAAGGGACTTGGGAGTTCTAGTGCAGGGTTCTCGTAAGGAAAGCTTGCAGGTTGAGGTAGTAGTTTGGAGGGCAGTTGCAGTTATTATTGATGGCATTTATTACAAGAGAAATTGAATATAAGAACAGGCTGTATTCAGCTTTGGTCAGACTACATTTGGAGTGTTGCACGCACTGTTGAGCACCATATCTCAGGAAGGATGTACTGTCCCTGGAGCTTGTTCAGAAGATTTTCACAGGAATAGTCATAGGAGTGAAAAGTTTATTGTATGAGGAATGTTTGAGTCTTTGAGTCTATACTTGATAAAGTTTAGAAGGAAGAGGCGGAATGTAATTGAAACATACAGAATACTGAATGACCTGAACAGAGTGGATTTTCATAAGATGTTTCCATTGGTAGGAGAGACAAGGAACCAAGGACACAGCCTTAACTTAAGGCGAACACCTTTTGGAACGTTGATAAGGAGACTTCTTTCACCAGGGAATGGTGAATCCTTGCAATTTATTGCCAGAGAAGGCTGTGGGGCCATGTCATTGAGTACATTTGAGACGATGATTTTTTTTGATTATCCAGGCGATCAAGGGTTAAGGGGAGAACGTCGGAGAATGGGCTTGAGAAACTTATCAGTGATGATTGAATGGCGGCGTAGACTAGATCGGCAAACTGGCCTAATTTCTGCTCCTGTATCTTATAGTCTTCTGGTCTAAACCTTAAGGAGGCACCTTGCATCTCTGAGAATATGGATTCATGTTCTTCATGAATGTCAGTAGCTGGTGGGAATAGTGAACTGTTTTAGAATGACAGTATTGTGGCTGCTGTCAAGGTGGCGGATAATATGACATTCAGTGCAGGATCACACACCAAATGCACTGCATTAATGTGGGGAGAGTTTATTCAAAACCTGGACCTCTCGGTCTCTCTCAATCACTGTGGGGAGTGGGGGTTGGGGTGGGTAGGCGTAACGTCCTCAGAGGCACTTAAATTATCCAGATTCATGCATCCTGAGTGAAACAAAAGTGACGGAATTTATTACCTTCCCATTGTCTGTCTGGAATAGAAGGAGTGATTGTCCATTCCTCTCAAGGTTCAATGCAATCACCTCTTATTATCTCACAGCGCGACAGATCAACCATCACTCACTCCTCATGGTGCCATCATCCCAGGGATTAATCCGGTGGAACTCCTGTTTATTCTTTCTGTGGTAAGGAGATCGCTCCTTATAAAGGAGATAAAATCTGTCCGCAATACCCCAAACACTGCCTCAACAACGGTCTCAGAGTTGCTCACAATAATTCCTTTCCCTCACTTAGCTGGCTCCATTTTCTTCATGTGACACAGGAATCCATTCGTGTACGATGCACTGTCACTGATTTGGAATTTAAAACATCCTTCCATCTGTAGGTCAACATCAATAAAGCCAGCACCAGAGGTGCCTATCGAGGTGAACATCACTCTCGGAGAGAGACTCAATCACGAAGAATACATCTAAAACAGTGAATGGCTACCGACCTGAATGGAAATCAGCTGCAGGAGTATGGGATACAGGCAGAAGAAGGGAGTTATCTTTCCTTTTGACCTGCCCTTATGGGATGTATGCAGACCTGGTCAGGCCAGCATGTTATGCCAGTCTTGAACTGAGTGACTGGTTTAGCTTTTCCACAGGACTGAAAAGAGTAAAACACAGTGCTGTGGGTTTGCAGTCACACAGAGACCTGACCAGGGAAGGATGCCCCATTTCTTTCTCTCATGAGCATGAGGCAAGCCTATATCAACAGATTATTATTCTGTGGCTCTAGATTATGAACCAATGATGTGACCACCATACACTGTCTTCCCATCTTTCAGATTCAGTGCAGAGAACAAGTTAAACATCTCAAGTGCAATTACTTTGCAATGGACTCGTGTTGAGAAGGGATTTGAAACAGCTGTATCCGGAATTAACAAAGGCACAAATGTTGGTTTATTTAGGAGTTGCACTGAGGCTGAGGAGGAGACTTGATGTCACAATGGTTGTACTGGAAAGCATTGGTGAATGGGAAGATATGGAGATGTAAACTGCAGGAGGAAATGAATCAAAGAGATTGAGAACCGTCTGTTTCATCCTCGCAGATTGGTGAGCAACTTGTCCCGAGTAAGTTGCTAGTTATAATTTCGAAGGAATGGATGCTTTGACTGGAAATGAAAACATTGACTTGCACCTTCCCAAAATTTACATCACATGATCATCAATTCAGTTCACTTACTGGATTAGTGGTGCTGGAAGAGCACAGCAGTTCAGGCAGCATCCAACGAGCAGCGAAATCAACGTTTCGGGCAAAAGCCCTTCATCAGGAAAAAAGGCAGTGAGCCTCCATGCTTCAGGCTCACTGCCTTTATTCCTGATGAAGGGCTTTTGCCCGAAACGTTGATTTCGCTGCTCGTTGGATGCTACCTGAACTGCTGTGCTCTTCCAGCACCACTAATCCAGTATTTGATTTTCAGCATCTGCAGTCATTGTTTTTACCTTATCAATTCAGTTCAGACAGTTTCACTAGACATCTCGAGTGACTTACCAGTAACACCAACTATAGCAAGGATAGGATAGTAACCAGCTTGAATAACCAGCAGTGCATCTTCAATCCGGATGCCAATGATATCCAAAGCTGGGAAAGCCAATAAAGACCCCAGAATAAACTCCCGCCCATTGTTGGAACATTCCAGTCTAATGCTACCAGTTTCTGATCTCTCCTCACCCTGACTTCCAGGTGTCCATCACGTTCATAGTCCTTCAGAGTTCCCTACGCGCTCTCAAGGATGCCCTCACAAGAACGGGGTACGATGCTCAACTCATCGACCGCCAGTTCCGACGTGCCACATCAAGGAACCGTAATGACCTCCTCAGGAGACAGACACGTGCTGCAACTGACAGGTTACCCTTCGTTGTTCAGTACTTCCCAGGTCCTGAAAAATTACACCATGTTCTTCGTGACCTGCAACACATTATCAATGAGGATGAGCAGGGCACCAAGGTCTTCTCCACACCTCCACTACTTGCCTTTAAACAACCGCCAAACCTCAAACAGATCATTGTTCGTAGCAAACTGCCCGGCTCTCAGGACAACTCCATACAACCCTGTCACGGTGAATGCTGCAAGACGTGTCAGATTGTGGACATAGGTACCACTATGACGCGTGGGAACACCTCCGACCTTGTACATGGCAGGTACTCATGTGACTCAGCCAACGTTGTTTATCTTATACGTTGCAGGTAAGGATGCCCGGAGGCATGGTACATTGGGGAAACCGAGCAAAGGCTACGACAACGGATGAATGGGCACCGCACAACAATCAACAGACAGGAGTGTTCCCTCCCAGTTGGGGAACACTTCAGTGGCCCAGGACATTCAACCTCGGACCTTCGGGTGACCATCCTCCAAGGTGGACTTCGGGACAGGCAGCAGAGAAAAGTGGCCGAGCAGAGGCTGATAGCTAATTTTGGTACCCATAGGGAGGGCCTCAACCGGGACCTTGGGTTCATGTCACATTACAGGTGAACACCATTGCACTACACATACATACACAGATATTCCTACACACACACACTCTCACATGCACACGGACATATGTACACACAGACGCGCACACAGAGACCCACAAACACCCTTATAGACACACACACTCCCACACTCACAAATGCACCCCGTCACAGACTTGAGACAATCTGCACTCACTACACACACACACACACATACACTTTCTCACACTCACAACCCCCACCCCAGACAGACACACACACGCAGACAGACATAGACCCACATGCACATATATATTTTGTGGGGTGAATTAGTACTTGCAGAGGTACATTGTACTTAGCTCAAAAACTGCATGAATTTATGTAAAACTCTTATCTCACTTTTTAGATTAGAATCAGTCTAAACATCAGGTCATAGACAGAGAACACAGGGGGATAACATCTTCAACATACTGTCCAGCTATCACCATTGTTAACAGCTAACCCGAGAATGCAACTCTTAAAAAAAGGTTTTGTGATTTACACATGAAAGAAGTGAAACTATCACTGTATTCTAACAGATGACAGGCTTAACAGACAATCAATTTTTCAATATATAATTTCACTTACATCACACTGTAAATTTTTGCTATAAATTCTGTGTTACGATCGAGCCCTCCACTATCAACTGATGAAGGAGTGTCGCTCCAAAAGCTACTGTGCTTCCAATTAAACCTGTTGGACTATAACTTGGCGTTGTGTGATTTTTAACTTTGTACGCCCCAGTCCAACACCAGCATCTCCAAATCATGAAAAATTATGATGGTTATTCCAGAATCAGAGAGGACAAGTGTGGGTCATGATATTGATGTTATCGATGCTAAGGAACTGTTGTGAAGTATCTTTAACTGGACTTCATTTACATTGTGATTATGACATTGGGGAAAAGAGAGAAGATGGAGAGGATTCGGGGACATGACTGTTCAGTCTGGGCGGAGGGACAGTGATGTTCCCCACACACTAGCGGTGGAACGTTACTCTTTATAACTCATACGAAGAACAGATTAAAGTGTATACCTTCAGTGAGGAATTAGCAGAGCCAATATTAATGAAATGCATTTATGCAATACAAAATACAGCGAAATAAATGATTTTCTGTACAAACCAATATATGCAAACTACAAAGAGATAAGGTTGTTAAAATGCACTCCTGATATGGAACTATATAAATTGAAATGTGGATTACAAAACTATGGAAGTGGTGTATGATATTTATCAATCATCATTTGATCCACAGCTGAGATCCTGATTTCCCCTCTGTCAGTGTAATGGAAAATTAACAAAATTAACATTTTCAGTGAAACCTGAAAGAGAATGCTATGCTAATTCTAAAACTTTTCTGACCGTTGCAAACACTTTGCTGAATTCTGCAGTCGAGGAGACAGCTTGTCTTTGCTGAACTTTGTATACATTCAACCTGGTCTGGCGAGCAGGCGAATTCAGCAGAAAAGCTAAGGAAAACAGAAAGAGAGTTATGTCCACGGCAAGGGAGTGAGAAAATAAGAACTTGAATGTTTCCCAGCCCTTGTCCTTGAGCGTGTGATAAGAAGAGTACAAAGGAATACGTTAATTATATTCAGGGCCCTTACACAAGGCGTGTTTGCCAAGTGTAATGGTTCCCTGCAGTGGTTAAAAATAAAGCTTTTTCTTTGCTCTTGCTAGCATCTGAGTCCAGTCAGTTTAATTTCCACGACAGACAGCGATCCACCTGACAGAGATTCTCTGAACCAGTCTCTCACACAGTGGGGGTTATCATTTCCTGCTGGTCTTGGCATACTCTACTTTGTAAAAAAAATCCACCTTCTCCATGTACTAATCAATTGGCCGAATGGATTTTGTTTAGCTGTCAGTACCCTAGCTCTGTGACATTATTGGAAATGATTGATCTGGGATGACAGCCAGTATCAGCACACTGCTTACTGTGTATGACACCCAGACAAAGGGTTTGCAGTCCAGAGGAATTTCTAAATGAAACTTCTGAATTCTGTCTGTCCATATTTATCCACCTTCATGCTGTCTTCTGATCTATTTAACTTCACCCTTATCTAACGCCTCTTCATCCCTCTCTCAGTTAGTCGCTCCCCTTCCTATTCTCTCTTACTTTTTCTCTCTTCACTTTCTTTCTCTCTGTTTATTTCTCTCATACAATCTATCTCCACATATTCTCTCTATCTCCAGTTGTGCAGTTTGAGAGTTTGTGACCCCACGATGGGCTGATTGACCTCCATTTGTGCTATAATAATTCTGCGGTTCTCTGACCCATAATAAACACTTTCGGTGCCTGGACAGACACGCTGGTCCGGTGACAGGTACAGTGCACAATCACCCATTATCTCATCCTGTTCTCTGATGTGCAGCTGCCTTGAAATGTCTGTTCAAACAAAACAGACTGAATGAAATTCCAGCAGTGGGGAGGACGATCTTCACCGTGTATTTCAATCAGGATTTACTGAAGGATGAGGTTCCACAATAACATAACAATGATAGAAAAACAGGACAACACAATGAATAGCAGTCGAGTAAAACATGTGATTCCAATTTAGCTTCAACGTATTACCACGAGATTATCAATCCAGAAAATCAGCTCCTGTTCTGTGGACCGAGGTTCGAATCCCGCCACTGCAGATGGTGGCAATTCAATTCAATAATTTTAAAATATCCCTGCAATTAAGATTCTGCCTATGAGGATGAAATCTTTGCCAATTGTCATAAAAATCCATCTGGTTCACTGATATCCTTCAATGAAGGAATCTTCCATTTCTCATCTGGTTGGGCCGACCGTTGACTCCAAACCCAAAGCAATGTGATTGACTCTCAATCGCCCTCTGAAATGGTTTAGCGAGTCAGTCAGATGTGCTACGAAATCTCAAAGGAATGAAACCAGATGTATTGACCTGGATACCGATAAAGTGAACGTTAGAAACATCATTGTCGAACCTGCAAAGTCCTCCTTACTTACAATGAGTGCTCGTTCCAAAATTTGGACAATTGTTTTACAGACCAGTCAAGCAACAGCCTGACATAGGCATACTCACGGAATTTTACCTTACAGATATAACCCAGACAGCACCATCACCACCCCTGGATATGTCCTGTCCCAAATGCAGGACCGATCCGGCACAGGAGGCAGCTCAGTGCGATAGAGTCGGGCGGTCGATGCTCTGGGAGTCCCTGTGACCTATAACCTCATATCCCCCATTCAACAATTGCCATCAAGCAAGAGGATCAACCCTGGTTCAAAGGAGAGTGCAGGAGGGCAAGCCAGGAGCAGACCCAGGCATACATAAAGATAAAATGTTAATCTGCTAAAGCTTACAAACAGAACTATTTGCATGCCAAATAGCATAAAATGCAAGGGACAGGCAGAGCTAAGCAATCCCAGAACTAACATATCAGATCTAAGCTCTGCAGTCCTGCGAAACTGATCATGGATGGTGCTGGACGACTAAACAACTCACCGGAGCAGGAGGCCCCACAAATATCCCCATCCTCAATGATGGAGGAGCTCAGTATATCAGTGTAAAAGATAAGGCTGAAGACTTCACAGAATTCTTCACTCAGAAGTTTCGAGTGGATGATCCACTTCGGTCTCCTCCCGTGGTCCCCATCATTACAGATAGCAGTCTTCAGCAAATTCGATTGACTGATATCAAGTAACGTTTGAAGGCACTTGATACTGCAAAGGCATCACCTTCATCACCACACAAGACAACACCTTCAGTGACTCTCCGGATAAATCCTAGATCCAAGCATCTTCAGCTGCTTTATCGATGACCTTCCCTCCCTCATAATTTCAGACCTGGGAATATTCGACAATGACTGCACAATGTTCAGCACCATTCACAAATGCTCAGATACGGAAGCAATCCATGCCAAAATGCAACAAGATCTGTCCCTCTCCATCTTGGGCTGACAAGTGGCAAGTAACATGTGCACTACACAGATGCCAGACAATGATCATCACCAAATGAAATAATATAACAACTTAGTATTTTCAGCATTATCATCACTCAGTTCCCCACTATCAATATCCTGGGAGTTATAATTGATTAGAAACTCAACTCGACTCACCACATAAATGTAAGAGCAGATCAGAGGCTAGGAACACTGCGCGAGTAACTCACCTCCTGACTTCCTAAAGCCGGTCAATCATCTAAAAGGCATAAGTCAGGAATGAGATGGAATTCTCCCACTTGCCTGAATGAGTGCAGACCCAACAAGACTAAAGAATCTTGAAACCATCCAGAACAAAATAGTCCATTTGATTGGCATTACATTCACAAGCATTCACTCCCTCCACCACCGTCGCTCAGTAGCAGAAGTGTGTATTATCTACATGACACAATGCAGAAATTCCCTAAAGATCCTCAGACAGCATTTCCAATCCCATGAACAGTTACATCTAGAATGACAAGGCCAGCATTCTTATGGGAATGGCACCACCTATAAATTCCCTTCCAAACCAATCAACATCCTGATGTGGAAATATATTGCCGTTCCTTTACTGTTACTGGTAAAAACCCTGGAATTCCCTCCTTCATAGCATTGTGGGTCAACACACAGCAAGCGGACTGCAGCGGTTCAAGAAGGCAGCTCAGCACCACTTTCTCAGGGAGGCAACGAGGGACGGACAAGAAATGTTGGGCCCACGCAGCGATGTCACATCCAAAAAAAAGATTTTAAAAAAATAGTTCAAAGTTGAGCTTCTAGATGGGACAGGTTATTTGATTTGAACATGAACAGGATAGCAGTGTTTCTGATACAGAACATTGTAAACGTTTCTGTTATTAGAAGGGTGTTCAGTGTTCGATAACTTATTGTCGCTCTGTGCTGTGATAAATTGCATCTGTTCTGTTAAATTCAACAATACTGGTGTAACAGGATGAATCCTTCGAAAATACCAAACTGAAAATGGCAATCAATTGAGAGACAGTGTACTCCCGCCACATGAGACTCACATATAGCTGTTTATATTCAACGTTTAATGGAATACTGGCCGACACTGAATCCTCCCATTGTTCATATCACAGAGGTTGCCATTGAACAGAACGTGAAGACAAATCAACATACAAATACAACGGTTACAAGAGCTGCTCAGAGACAAACAATTCTGCAATGAAAAAATAGACCACATGACCATAACAGCATGAGATATTGCTATAGATTGCGCCCATTCAGCCCATTCCTTCGCTGTGAAACTGTGTCATTTTATCATAGTCTCTATGAGTAGTGGACTTATCTTCTACACACTGACTGATTACTGCAAAGATTGATGGTTGGATGGGCAGGCGATATTAATGAAGTAGGGAGACTGCAGAAAATCTTGGACAGAACGTGAAGACAAATCAACATACAAATACAAGGGTTACAAGAGCTGCTCAGAGACAAATAATTCTGCGCTGAAAAAATAGACCACATGACCATAACAGATTGATGCAAAGATTGATACAATCAGTTTCTATCAGATGCCTCGCCTCCCATTCTTCTAAATTCCATCGAGTACACACACTGCCGCTTATGACAAGCCACCATCCCCAGGATGGATCACCTCCAACACCAGTTGATCTTTTCCCAGAGATATTGCCCAAAATAGATCCCAACATTCCAAATGCCGTCTGAACATTGCCCATTACATTCTCAGCGGTATGACTCCTCTCTTTAATTCTAGATCCCTTGAAATGAATGCGAACATTGCATTTGCTTTCCTAACTATCAACTGAACCTGCACAGTAACCGTAACAGAGGACGAGTGTTTCAAAATCCTTTTGTGCTTCAGGTTTAATGGATCCTATTAGAACATAGTGTCTGTCTCTAGTCCGCTGACCAAAGTGAATACTCTCACACGTGCCCATATTATATTCCATCAGCAACGTGTTTGCCCACAGTCCTAAACTGTCCAAGATTTTCTGAAGTCTCCCTACTTCATTAATATCGCCTGCCCATCCAACCATCACTGTAACATCTCGAAACTTAGCAAAAATGCCCTCAGGTCTTTTGTTCAGGTGGTTCATGTAAATGGCACTTCCTGACTCCCTAAGGACTGTGAGAAAGTGAGGACGGCAGATGCTGGAGATCAGAGCTGAAAAATGTGTGGCTGGAAAAGCGCAGCAGGTCAGGCATCATCCGAGAAGCAGGAGAATCGATGTTTCGGGCATGATCCCTTCTTCAGTAATGAGAAAGGTGTGCCCAGAAGGCTAAGATAAAAGGTAGGGAGGAGGGACTTGGGGGAGGGGCGTTGGAAATGTGATAGATGGAGGGAGGTTAATGTGAGGGTGAGGCCGGAGAGGGGGTGGGGGTGGAGAGGTCAGGAAGAAGATTGCAGGTTAGGAAGGTGGTGCTGAGTTCGAGGTTTGGTACTGAGACTAGGTGGGGGGAGGGGAAATGAAGAAGCTGGAGAAATCTGAATTCATCACTTGTGGTTGAAGGATTCCGAAGCGGAAGATGAGGCGCTCTTCCTCCAGCCGTCGTGTTGCAATGGTCTGGCGATGGAGGAGGCCAAGGACCTGCATGTCCTTGGCGGAGTGGGTGGGGGAGTTGTAGTGTTGAGCCGCGGGGTGGTTGGGTTTGTTGGTCTGGGTGTCCCAGAGGTGTGTTTTGAAACATTCCACATGTAGGCGGCCTGTCTCCCCAATATAGAGGAGGCCACATCGAGTGCAGCGGATGCAGTAAATAATGTGTGTGGAGGTGCAGGTGAATTTGTGGCAAATATGGAAGGATCCCTTGGGGCCTTTGGAGGGAAGTAAGGGGGGAGGTGTGGGCGCAAGTTTTGCATTTCTTGCAGTTGCAGGGAAGGTGCCGGGAGTGGAGGTTGGGTTGATGGGAGGTGTGGACCTGATGAAGGAATCGCGGAGGAAGTGGTCTTTTCAAAACACTGACGGGGAGGAGAGGGGAATATATCCTTGGTTGTGGGGTGTGTTTGGAGGTGGCCGAAATGACGACGGATGATACGATGTATCTGGAGGTTGGTGGGATGTTAGGTGAGGACCAATGGGGTTCTGTTGTGTTGGCAATTGGAGGAGTGGGGTTCAAGGGCGGAGATGCGGTGAAGAGCATCGTCTACCATGTCTGAGGGGAAATTGCGGTCTTTGCAGAAGGAGGCCATCTGGGTTGTTCACTATCGGAACCGGTCCTCCTGGGAGCAGATACTGTGGAGGCGAAGGAATTGGGAATATGGGATGACGTTTTTACAGGGGGCAGGGTGAGACGAGGTGTAGTCTAGGTAGCTGTGGGAGTCGGTCGGTTTATATTAAATGTCCAGGTTGATTCGGCCACCCGAGATAGAAATTAAGAGCTCTAGGAAGGAGAGGGAGGAGTCTGAGAATTTACCTGGACTGCCTCAGACTTCTCCCTCCCCTTCCACCTATCGTATTTCCAACGCCCCTCCCCCAAGTCCCTCCTCCCTACCTTTTATCTTAGCCTGCTTAGCACACTTTCCTCATTCCTGAAGAAGGGCTCATGCCTGAAACATCGATTCTCCTGCTCTTTGGATGCTGCCTGACCTGCTGCACTTTTCCAGCAACACATTTTTCAGCTCTGTGTTTGCTCACGTACAAGGATGATAGTGGTTTTCTTGAAGCAGGCTGGGATTTCGGCTTCAGGACAGAGAGGTTGAAGTTGTTTGTAAATACCTCTGTCAGTTGGTTCTCACAGGATCTGAGTGCTCAGCCAGGAACACTCTCCAGGCCTGTCGCTTTCCTTGAATTGACCTGCAGGAAGACTGATCATGTCTGCCATGGTGACATCGGGCACAGGTACATCCGAGGCTCATGCCCAAAACGTCAATTCTGCTGCTCCTTGGATGCTGCCTGACCTGCTGCGCTTTTCCAGCAACACATTTTTCAGCTCTGATCTCCAGCATCTGCAGTCCTCATTTTCTCCTAGTGAGAAAACACGTGCAACATTCCTTAATGACTACCGCCCAGTGGCTCTGACCTCAATAAACGTGAAGTGCTTTGAGACGCTGGTTATTGCCCACATCACCTCCAGTCTCCCAGCCTGACCTGCTATCCTATAATGTGCCGACTGATGTAACGGGTCCACAACGGATGCCCTGCCCTCATCCATGGAACATCTGGACAACAAGGATGCATACATCAGACTCCTGGTCATTGACTACAGCTCCACCTTCAACATCATTATTCCCTCCAGACTTATCTCAAAACTCCGTGACCTTGATCATGGTTCCACACTCTGCAACTGGATACCCTGGTTTCTGACACACAGACCACAATCCGTGAAGATAGGTATCTGTACATTCTCCACAATAAAACTCAACATTGGAACTACTGGAGCATGTGTTCTCAGCCCCCTATTGTACTCTCCGTGCACCCACAGCAGTGTCCTCATCCCCTACTGTACTCCCTGTATATCCACAGCTGTGTCCTCCGCCCCCTACTGTACTCCTTGTACACACATGGCTCTGCCCTCAGCCTCCTACTGTACTCCCTGTACTCCCATGGTTGTGTCCTCATCCCCCTACTGTACTCCCTGCACTCCCATGGCTGTGTCCTCATCCCCATACCCTACTCCCTCTACTCCAATATCTCTGTCTTCACCCCCTACTGTACTTCCTGTACACATGTAGCTGTGTTTTCAAATTCCAAACAACGCCAGCTACAAGTTAAATGATGACATCACCAAATCAGGAGGGATATCAAACAACGATGAGTCAGAATACAGAAAGGAGATTGAGGGCTTAGTGGCATGGTGTAATGATAATAGCCTCTCTCTCAAATTCGGGAATAGTAAGGAAATGATCATTGAGTTCAGAAAGAAAGGAGAGGAATCCACCGTCATCGACATCAATAGTTGAGGCAGTGCACAGCATCAACTCCATTGGAGTGACGATAACTGACAACCTTCCCTCGTCTTCTTGCATAGGTGTGACAGTCAAGAAGGTTCAATAACGCCTCTTCTTCCTCAGGAGGCTCAGGATATTCAGCATGTACTACTTCGACAGATACACCATTGAGAGCATACTGTCTAGGTGCATCACGGCTTCATACAGCAATGCTCTTCCCAGGACCGCAAGAAACAACAGAAAGTTGGGTGCACAGCCAATCTCCCAACCATCGACTCTACTTACACGGCTCGTTGCCGCAGAAAGGCTGCCAACATTTAGAACAAAGAACAAAGAACATAGAACAGTACAGCACAGAACAGGCCCTTCAGCCCACGATGTTGTGCCGACCATTGATCCTCATGCATGGACCCTCAAATTTCTGTGACCATATGCATGTCCAGCTGTCTCTTAAATGTCCCCAATGACCTTGCTTCCACAACTGCTGCTGGCAACGCATTCCATGCTCTCACAACTCTCTGTGTAAAGAACCCGCCTCTGACATCCCCTCGATAGTTTCCTCCTACCAGCTTAAAACTATGACCACTCGTGTTAGCCATCTCTGCTCTGGGAAATAGTCTCTGGCTATCGACTCTATCTATGCCTCTCATTATCTTGTATAATCAGTCAGGTCCCATCTCCTCCTCCTTTTCTCCAATGAAAAAAGTCCAAGCTCAGTCAACCTCTTTTCATAAGATAAGCCCTCCAGTCCAGGCAGCATCTTGGTAAACCTCCGCTGAACCCTCTCCAAAACACTAACATCTTTCCTATAATAGGTCGACCAGAACTGGACGCAGTATTACAAGTGCGGTCGAACCAAAGTTTTATAGAGCTGCAACAAGATCTCAGGACTCTTAAACTCAATCTCCCTGTTAATGAAAGCCAAAACACCATATGCTTTCTCAACAACCCTGTCCACTTGGGTGGCCATTTTAAGGGATCTATGTACCTGCACACCAAGATCCCTCTGTTCCTCCACACTACCAAGAATCCTATCCTTAATCCTGTACTCAGCTTTCAAATTCGACCTTCCAAAATGCATCACCTCGCATTTATCCAGGTTGAATTCCATTTTTCACCTCTCATCCCATCTCTGCATCCTGTCAATGTCCCACTGCAGCCTGCAACAGCCCTCTATACTGTCAACGACACCTCCGACCTTTGTGTCATCTGCAAATTTGCTGACCCATCTTTCAATCCCCTCATCTAAGCCATGAAGAAAAATTACAAACAGTAGAGGCCCAAGTAGAAAGCCCTGTGGAACACCAATCACCACTGACTTCCAGGCAGAATCTTTTCCTTCTCCTACCATTCGCTGTCTTCTGTTCGCTACCTAATTCTGTATCCAGACAGCAAAGTTCCCCTGTATCCCATTCCTCCGGAACTTCTGAATGAGCCTACCATGGGGAACCTTATCAAATGCCTTGTTGAAGTCGATATACACCACATCCACACCTCGACCCTCATCAACGTTTCTAGTCACATCCTCAAAGAACTCGATAAGTTTTTTGAGGCATGACCTGCCCCTCATAAAACCGTGTTGACTGCATTTAATCAAGCCATGCTCTTCCAGATGGTCTTAAATCCTATCCCTCAGAATTCTTTTTAACACCTTACAGACGACAGATGTGAGACTTACAGGTTCATAATTGCTCGGATTTTCCCTATTTCCTATCTTGAAGAGAGGAATTACATTTGCCTCTCTCTAGTCCTCAGGTACGACTCCAGTGGAGAACGAGGATGCAAAGATCTTCGCAAGTGGTGAAGCAATTGCATTTCTCATTTCCCAAAGCAGCCGAGGACAAAACTGGTCCGGGCCTGGCGACTTTTCAATTTTAATGTTTGACAAAATTTTGAGCACATCAGCTTCCTCTATCTCTATCTATTCCAGCATGCACACCTGCTCTTCAAAGATTTCATTCACTACAAAGTTCGTTTCTTTCGTAAAGACAGAAGCAAAAAACACATTTAGGGCTTCCCCTACCTCCTCAGACTCCACACCGAAGTTCCTTATGCTATCCCTGATCGGCGCTGCTCTTTCTTTGACCATTCTCTTATTTCTCACATAAGTGTAAAATGCCTTTGTGTTCTCCCTAATCAGTTCTGCCAAGCCTTTCTCGTGCCCCCTCCTGGCTCTCCTCAGACCATTTTTGAGCTCCTTCCTTGCCTGCCTGTAATCGTGTAGAGCTGAGCTTGACCCTAGCTTCCTCCACCTTATGTAAGCTACCTTCTTCCTTTTGACGAGAAGCTCCACCGCTATCACAGATTACTGAGGGAAGGGAAATAGGAAATAGCTGGGGCATTAATAGATATCTTTGTAGCAACCTTGAACACAAATGAGGTCCCGGAGGAATGGAAAGTTGTTGCTTAAGAAGGGTAGCATGAATAATCCAGTTAATTATAGACCAGTGAGCCTGTCATCAGAGGTAGGGGAGCTGATAGAGAAGATACTGAGAGATAGGGTATTTTCTCATTTGGATGAAAATGGTCTTGTCAGTGATAGACAAGATGGTTATGTGCAGGGAAGGTAATGACTTACCAATTTAATAGAATTCTTTGAGGAAGTGACAAAGTTGATTGATGAGGGAGGGACTGTCGATGTCATGTACATGGACTTCAGGAAGGCGTTTGGTAAGTTTTTCAATGGTCGGGTTATGGAGAAAGTGAAGTCACATGGTGTCCAGGGTGTGCTAGCGACATGGATAAAGAACTGGCTGGACAACAGGGTACAGAGCGTAGTAGAGGAAGGCAGATTCTCAAAATGGAGAACTGTGACCAGTTGTGCTCCATTTAAGATGTTTCCAGAAAGATACATGAGTGTGCAGGGTGCAAAGGGATACAGACCCTCAGAAAATTGGCGACTGATTTAGATAGAGGATCTGGATCAGCGCAGGATTTGACCGACAAATGGCCTGTTGAACTGGAATGTTCTTAGTTCTAACATTACCAAAGACCCATCACATGCCTGTAAAGATCTCCCACAACCTCTTCCATCAGGCTAAAAGATACAGAAGCTTGAAAATACAGATCAGCTGGTTCAGTAACGGCTTCTTCCTGGCTGTTATTAGACTGATGAATGGACTCTAATCTCAGATAATGCTGATCTTGTTCAGGTTGATCTCACCTAGCGCATGCTCTGTGCAGCCTCTCAGACATGTTTTACAGCCATCGTTCTGTACATCCTTGCTTACTTTGTTTTGCCTGGACATCTTGGTACAGGTCAAAATAAGTCCTCACCTCCACCCCCCGAGCTCCCTCCAGTGCTCACTCCCAGGTCTCTCTGGTCCTCCCCCCCAGCTTCTCCCATACCCCCCAGCTCCCTGTGACCCCATCCCCAGCTCTCTGTTTCCTTTGTCTCTCGCTGTGTCACTCACACTGTCTGTTTCCCTCAGTTTTCCTTTTCCCTGCCTTCTGTTTGTTTCGCTGAACCTACTATCTTCCCTGTTCCCTGTCCATGTGACTGTTTGTTTCCTTGTTTTGTTTCCTTTCTCTCTTCGACTGACTGTCCATTTGTTTCCCTCGCTGTGTTCTCTTTCTCCTTCCCCTCGTATCTGTCTATTTCTCCCTCGTTGTGATGGTGATGGCTTCTCTATTCGTTTGAAGCTGGTGATAGCTCATTGGTTCGATGCTGGCAATGCAATAAACTCAACTGGGTTTTGGTATCAAAGACTTAATTTAAAATTATCGGTTAAACTTCAATTGTTCACAAAACAGCAGCCAGAACATGTGTATCCATTTAACAGCAATTATTATATCTACCTATTTTGGAACAACCCATCTCCCAATGTTCCTAACACTGGCAACTGGAAACATTCTATTCGGGTGCATAATGGTCTGACATGGTAACTGCTCTGCCCAGGACCATAAAAAAAACTACAGACGGTTGTGTGCACAGTCCAGACCATCACGGAAGACCACCTTCCGTCATTTATACTTGTCATTGTCGCAGAAAGGCTGGCAACATCAAAGATCTCTCCCAAAACAATAATGATCTCCTACAACCTCTTCCAACAGGGAGGAGACACAAAGGTTTGAAAACATGGACGATGTATGCTCAGGGACACTTCCTTTCCTACCATTATTAGACTGACAAATTGATATCTCTCACTTTTCAAATAATATTAATCTTGCTAATGTCGATTTTGCTTTGCTCGCCTCCTGTGAAGCTGTAACCATGTTTGCCTCACTGTGTGTAAGTACCCCACGATCACTGTTTTCTTGTTTACTATCATGTGCCTGCACTCCTCGCAAATCAAACCTTTCCATTGTACATTTGATTAAAATTAACCAAATCAAATCAGATCAATCACGTGGACTGCAGTGGCTCAAGTTCTTCTCAAGGGCAACTGGGAAAATGAACTCATGCTGGCCCAGTCAGAGATACCCATATCCCGTTAACAAATATAAGAAGATGACCACACTCAGGGAATACTGACAGGGGGAATCAAATCGCTTAAAACATGACCTTAGACAAATACAGACTTCCCTCACTATCTGAAAGAAACCATTCGCAAGCTGATATGGTGTAAAGTGCAGTTGCGCTAATTTATATGGGAAAAAAAATCGCCTTTCTTCGTAAAAGTGAAAATCCTCTTTAGATTTCTTTTGGTTAGCGAAACAAGGCCTAATGTAGGTCATTTGGGAAGGGAAGTGGCGAAAAGCGAACTTTTGAAAAGCGGGAAATACCTATATGTACATGTGCATGATATTCAGGAAGATGGGAATGGCAAAAAATAAATGAGGTGAATCTCATATTTTATTTCCAGCCGAGCTGATCATCATTCTCTTTGTTTCCTCTTTTTCTTCTATATCCCTCTTTCTCTATTGATTCCTCCTTACCTTCAAAGCACTCATCCCTGTCAACGGTATTAAACACACACTTTTCCAAGTGCTTTCAGTTCAGGAAAGTTCCCCCGCACTTTCTGTTCGTTTCTTTGCATTGCCTTGTATAATTTCAGATTTTCAGCGTCTTCCATTATTTGACTTCACCTTCAATTTTGTTCTTTCGTGGGATGTTGGCATCTCTGCCAGGGGCAGCATTTGGTGACCATCACTAATTGCCCTGACTCTAAGGCCATTCCACAAGCCAATATAAAGTTAAACACATTGTTATGGATCTGAAGTCTCACTTCACCCAGACCAGGTAATAACATTAGATTACCTTACCGATCAGTGAAACAGGAACGTTTTCAGACAAAATGTTGCTTTTATGGTTGTTTTTGTGAAATTCACTTTTATTCCAATTCTTATCAGTTTTATTGAAGTGCTGTCATCAGCTGTGATGGAATTGAAACAAATCACTTGAAACAATATCTTTCGTTTAATTAGCATCGCTTCTAAATTACAACCAGTGACATTCCTACGTTCATATATTGCCTTAATCATGAAGTAACGTCCAAGACAAGAACAATTTTATGATTGAAATGATTGTAATCGGAAAAATGGTCAGAAGAGAGCTTGAAACATTAAGTCTGAATTTTACCAACGTGCAGCCAATGGTTTGTTCAGCAACAGCACTGACGCAGAGATGAAGATTGGGGAGATTAGGAGCTGGGAGTGGACAGGTTTGGTGACAGAGAGTACAGAAGACATAAATCAGTTCAGGGCAAAAAGGGATCCCGAGGTTGTGCACAATTTTGTTCTCAGATGTTGGTGAGGGAGTGGTCTGCAATTCATGGGTAATGAATGGAGAATGCAATTGAAACTGAAGACAAGAGTTTCTTTCACTGACAAATATAGATAACAGAAATTGCAACGAAGTTCAAACTTGTTTGTGAGATTAATGAATGGACAGAGGTAGAGAATACCGACAAGAGGTTAGTAATAGGTTAAAGCACACCCTCCACCCCGCCCAGAATAACAATCAGCACTGCTGATATCCGATAGGGTAGAAATTCCCAACAGGGGGAAATCTTGAAAAGATTCAAGGAAAAGCTCCTCTCCATTGTTGTAATGTTCCAGTCCGCTATTCTCAGATTCAGATCTGTCCTCTTTGTGTCTAGGCAGCTGTTGATCTCTGTTACTGTTGAAATTGATACATCTGCTACTACACTGGGATAGCACAGTGAATGAAGTCCCTCAACCAATAGGAGAGGGAAACCCTCCAGTGACACAGTTACATTGCATGGAGACTGACATTAATCATAGTCACTGAGCAACCAGTCCCAGCTTTCAATACAGCACATTCAGTTCACAATATAACTGGACTGGACTGATGTTGACATTGCTGGCTATTGGTCAAATCTCCCATCACCAATTGCTCTAGTGAAGTCAGTTGTGAGGGAGAATGTCTTTTGTCTTTTGTCCATTTACTATGCTGTTACCATCTCTCCCCAAATCCCTCCATCCACCAAAAGAAACACAATCAGGATGCTGTTACTGTGCTGATCTCTCCTCCACGGGAACAACCGCCAGCCAACACACTGTCACTGGGCACAGTCGCCCTGAACATAGATAGGAAGTGTGGACTTCTCTGAATGTTACTCTCACTGCTCTAATAAGGCAACTAGGGAATATGCTTCAGTAATTTATTTATGCAAATTGTCAAACTTCTAAATGCAGTTTTATTTGCTGTAAAACTACTTTTTTGCGCATTTTGGCCTCGGTCCAAACCAAAAGTGGTAATTACAATGAACTTATTCATTAAGACTTATGAATTAATGAGTCAGGTTCGAATGAACATGTCATTCGCTGGGAGATAGGACAGAATGGGATAGTGGCTGTGGAGACTGCATGGGGGGGGTACAATGATATTCCCCTGTCATCATCCCTCTTTCTGACCGACAGAATTAAATCTAATGCATAACAAGGAAACAGCAACATTTGAGAGATGCAATGCTGAATGACAATATGAACTGAACAGGATCATTTTAAATGCAATAAAGTGAACTATATTTAATGTGCACACCACTTAATCATTGGGAATACAGTTCGATTAGGATCACTGGACCAGAAACATTAACTTTGATTTCTCTTCACAGATACCGCCAGACCTGCTCAGCTTGCCCTCTAAGTTCTGCTTTTTTTTTTGTTTGAGCTTGATCATATGTTCATATATGGCAGGATACTTAAAATTAAAAGCACACACTAATAACAAAATGTGGAGGGCTATGGGGACAGTGCAGGAGACTAACAGTAGAGATATAGTCATTCCAAACTGAAAGAGACAATGGGCTGAGTTACCACCACTTTTGCTGTAAATAATTCTGTGATATGTAATCAAAGCCTTTGGAGAGGGGGTAGACAAGCTAGTTCAACGAAGGACACAGAGTGCTCCACCATCAATAATTTATTCCTGTCATCTCATGAAATTTCAGCTAAAAATGCCTCTAAAATGTCTTTTCAAACAAAGTGGAGTTCCTGAGATTTACAGGATATTCAGAAAAGTATTTTTTTTTCTTTGAATCTTAAAGAAGAAACAGATTTCGGCCGTAACACAGGTGTCACAGACACACCAACTATAACAGGAACAGGAAAGGACTACATTGTCCATATATAACCAAATTCAGCATGTAGCCCTGTCAAAAAGCATGAAATATAGTGATACAGAAACATGAAAAACAAATAAAAAATGGTGAAGAAGTGCCACAGCTGAGGAAGTATCTGCAGAGATAAACAAAGTTAACATATCGAATATGATGTAACCCTGTTCTGAAAAAGTCATATTGGAATCAAAGGTTAATTCTGCGTATCTCTGGTCAGAGGGTGCCAGACCTGCTGAGCTACCCTCTATCGTTTTTTTTCTTTTCTTTCTGAACTGTGACAAATTGACTGATCTGAATGATATAAGCAAAGCTGCTATCTGAGTTGAATCTGAGTAAGTTGTAACCAAAAGAGAAAATGCTGGAAAATCTCAGCAGGTCTGGCAGCATCTGTAAGGAGAGAAAAGAGCTGACGTTTCGCGTCTAACTGCCTCTGTGCGGAGAAATCAGAATTAAAGTTTCTAGGTTAGTGGCCCTTCCTCAGAACGGATGGTAGCCCTGAAAATGTTGATTTATATACATAAGAGGCTGAATAGCTGTTAGTGGAGACTGTTAGTAGCTAACAATAAGGGGTGAGTACTAGGCTTGGTATATGGGTAGGGGGCATTGAGGAGTTCAGTCCCTAAAATTATTGAATATTATTTTGTGTCTGAAGGGCTGCATGGTCCACCCTCGGAAAATGAGGTGTTGTTCTTCCAGCTTGCATTGAAATGTCCTGGAACACCGCAGCAAGTCTGACTCAGAGATATTGGCCAGGGAGCAGGATGGGGTATTAAACTGGCAGGCAACTGGAAACTCAGGGTCTTTTGCACAGGTCCAGTTTGGATATACTGTGAAGTGTTCACCCAGTCTAACTTTAGTTTCCCCAATGTAGAACGGTGGCACAGTGGTTAGCACTACTGCCTCACAGCGCCAGAGACCTGGGCT
The DNA here is from genome assembly GCF_047496795.1 of Chiloscyllium punctatum. Taxonomy (NCBI): domain Eukaryota; kingdom Metazoa; phylum Chordata; class Chondrichthyes; order Orectolobiformes; family Hemiscylliidae; genus Chiloscyllium; species Chiloscyllium punctatum. Next base: position 116,782 of record NW_027309931.1, read on the forward strand.
CAATTCCCACCTCAGGCGACTGACTGTGTGGAGTTTGCACATTCTCCCCGTGTCTGCGTGGGTTTTCTCTGGGTGTTCCGGTTTCCTCCCACAGTGCAAAGATGTGCAGGTCAGGTGAATTGGCCATGCTAAATTGCCGTAGTGTTAGATAAGGGGTAAATGTAGGGGTATGGGTGTGTTGCACTTCGGCGGGTCGGTGTGGACTTGTTGGGCCGAAGGGCCTGATTCCACAATGTAAGTAATCTAGAGCAGACCACAACGTGAGCAGTGAATGTGGGAAATGTTGATAGGATGCTGCTTCAGGTGGGAGGTATGTTTGGCCCTTGGTTAGTGAGGAGGGAGGAGGTAAATGGGAAAGTGTGACACCTCCGGCAGGGGAAAGTGACGTGGACCTGTGTTGGGGGGGGGGGTGGAGGTGGGGCGATGTGTTGGCAGTGAATAACGAATGGACTAGGGTGTCGCGGAGGAAATGGTCAGAAGGCAGAAAACGGAGAGTAGACAAATATGTGTCTGGTGGTGGCATCTCACTGGAGGTGGGCGAATGCAGACTGATGACCTTCTGCATGCGAATGCTTGTGGGATGGTAGGTAAGGACAAGGAGAACTCTAACACTGTTGCATGAGGGAAGAGAGAGGGTGAGGATAGAAGTGCAGGAGGTGGGTCAGAACTGGTTGAGGGCCCTGGCGAGAACAGTGCTGGGGAATTCTCGGTTGAGGAAGAAGGTGGACATTTCAGAGGCCACATTTTTGGACTTGACATCATCAGAAGCAATGCGGTTGAGACGGAGGAACTGGGGGAATGGAACGGAGCATTTGCAGGAAACAGCGTGTGAGGATGTATACTCCAAGTAGCTGTGGGAGTCGGTGGCTTAATACTGGATATCAGTGACCCGTCTATCCCCAAAAATAGAAGCAGAAATGTCGAGGAAAGAAAGGGAGGAGTCAGAGATAGACCTTGTGAAAGTGAGGGATTCGTGTAAATTGGAAACGATGACCTTTTCCAATTCTGGACAAGAGAGAGGAGCAGCAGCTATGATATCATCTACGTATCGGAGAAGCAGTTATGGATGGGGACTGGAAAGAACTAGAACAAGGAATTGTCTATGTACCCCATGAAGGAACAGGTATAACTTGAGCCCACGTGTGTATCCATGCACCCCCTCTGTGTGGCAGGAGCAGGCTGAAGCAATGGGTCTGCCCAGGCAGTTCTGTTTGTGGATTTTCAGGAGGACATAAAAGCGAGCTCTGCGATCAGAGGACCATCAGCTTCGGGACTGTTACGTGGGGGCGAGTGGGTGGGAATCTCCAGTTGAACTATTGTCAGATTTAGTTAATAACATGGCCTGATGTGCCATGGCAGGGTTATGGAGCAGCAGGTGATATGTGGAGGTATCTTAGAGCTGGCACTCAGCCTCTGAAATGGAGAGATGAGTCCACCAGACTACAGCAGCAGCACCCTTATCGGCACAGGCTGAATAACACAGTCAGGGTTGGATACATGCGTACAGCGTACAGTCTGCTTAGAGGGTGATAGGTTGGATAGGGTGACAGGAATGCAGAGAAATTATAACAACCAGTATCACATTGAAAGTTCTCAAAGAACAGATTGAATAAATGCCAGAGGAATGGGTCTAGGTGGAGGGAGAGTGTGGGAGCTGGGGGAAGGGTCTGTGGGATGGGGAATGGACTCTTGCCCAAAGAAATGGACACCGAGGAGAAGACGGTGGAAGAGGAGTTCAACATGATGTCGTTCCTGAAACTCATTAAAGGGGGAACAGAGGGATAACGCTGAGAACTTTGCAGAGTACAGAACATTCAGCATTAGAGCGTGGCAGTTTAGGAGGGATGGTGAATACACGACAGGAGGTGGCCTTGGGGGAGGGGATGGGCTCAGAGCGCAGGGCATGGGTGGGGTGACAGGTTCCAGAGGCTCATCGGCATCTCTCAGTTATTCCAACTTGTAGTCCTCGTATAGCTGGCGAGCACGGCGAATGAGCTGGAGAATGATGTAAAATTGTGGAATGGTACAGCCTTGAGTCAATTTGATGAGATGCTGTTGGACAGAGAAAATATTGATCTCAGTGGCACTGACATCGCACGATCAGTCCACAGAAAGTAACTGATTGAAAATTAGCGTTATCTTATTGTAATGCTCTGATTTCATTGGGGTGAAAGTCAACCAACAAGATCTTACTTTTCTGAGACTTTAGACCAAACCGTGAAAACAAATGATGTTATTAATAAGACATATTCATCCATGATTTTGGAAGGCAGTAGCAAAGGCAAAGTTTATTTGTCATTCCCAATAGATCTAGGAAAGGTGTCATTGTTCATTGAGGAAATTACCAGCACAGAATTTCCTCTGATTCCCGTTAACCACAGTTATCTGAGGGTGAATGATGCTTCATGAGTCAAATATTACTTTGATGCGAGGCAAGTTACTCTGATCTCACCTCTAATGACATTGAAAAATCAGTTAAATTGGTAAAGACCAAAATGATAGTACACGGCTTATTTGAACAATGTGCTCACTGTCCTCACAACGTTTAAGGACAAACTGATGGATGGTCGTCTGATTCAGAGTAGAGGTTTGTCCTATTTATGGTGAGGCTGTTTGGTTACACAGAGACAGAAATAAAGTTCCACTCTCTATAGGGAACAGAACCACCATGTTCACGGTGCATTGGACGGTGACAGACACACACTATTGTCTGTTCCTGTTGGACATTGATCATCTCAATCTCATCATTCACTGATGAACAATAGCAGCACAGAAGCCAGCAGTTCCCATCACCCCTGTTGGAAAGCAAACAGGGAAAGGAAGGGCCAGTGGAAGTGGGAGTAACTAGGGAAGTGGTGTAACTTACAGTGGGAGTGGGAGAAAAAAGATGTGAAGAGATATCATCAATGGAAGAGTATGTAGCTGCAGATGGAGCAGTGCAAGGGAAGGAGGAGTGTAAGAGAAGAGTAAGAAGGCCGAGGAAGAATGGCTAATGAAGTTTTAGTGACTGGGAAAAACGTGCTTTAGCAAATGTGAGTTTGGGTGAAAAATATCACTGTTCAGGAAAATTGGGATCTGGTTCCATTGAAAATTAAGATTTGATGTATTTCATTTTCTGTACATGATTCTTGTTCAGATTGCACATTCACTCTGTATTTTTGTATCTCCATCAATTGCGGTTTACATGTTTTTCCCCCTAGTATAGTGTCTCATTTTTGAATTTTTTAACAATATGTATTTGCTTCCAATTCAACGTAGACATGAGAACATGATTTGATCTCCTGCAGTTTGCCCATAACGTAGAATTTAATTGAATAGTTATCCTCATCACAATCACTAATTCAAGCAATGAGTCAGTATCCATCCTGCAGATGAAAAACTTCTTCAGCTCTGACTATTGATAAAAGAACAGTGCCACACAAATGGCTAATGTTCCAGTGCAAGGTGCCAAACCCTAGTTCATCTTAAATTCTGTACACACTTTATGAATAAGACATGCTGAGGGGCAGAGTGTAAAAGGTGAATTCAATTCTGTGTCGAAAATGCTATTAGCAGCTCCCTCATAATAGGTGTTAACTACATCACTTTGTAAATTCCCCAAAATGAGAATAGCAAAAGACTGGAATTCTTAATTCCTCTTCTGTGAATAACATCGGGAGAACAGGAAGGAAATCAAGGTTTGTTTGTGATATTCATAAATGATGATGGTGAGAATGTGGAAGATGGACGGCAGTGGAATGATAACTAATGTTGGGGATGACACAAAGATTAGCTGGGTGGTTCACAATGAGGAGGAAAGGGTTAGGCTACAGGACGATATAAACAGATGATTTCTATATCCAGATTAATGGCCGATGAAGTTTAACACTGATAAATGTGAGATGATGCACATCTGAATTAACAAGACAAATGAGTACTCAAACTGTGAAGTGTGAGGGCTAAATTTGCTCCTTTTTCATTGCAGCAGGGAAGATTGAGGAGGAAACCTGGTACAGGTGTACAAAAGCATAAGGGGAATGGAGAGGATGAACAGACAGCAGCTGTTTCCCTTACTCGAAGGGTAAAAAACAAAGGTATACATGCTTAAAGTGAAAGGCAGGGGATTGAGAGAGGATTTGTGAGTCTGTTTTGAACTGAGAGGGTGGCACAGACATAGAATATAAAATTTCTACAGTGTGGAAATAGGCTCTTTGGCGCACAAATCCACACTGACCCTCCAAAGAATAGCCCACACAAACACGTTCTTCCTATATTTACCCCTGACCTACACATCCCTGAACACAATGGGCAATTAAGCATGGCCAATTCACTTAATCTGCACATCTTTGGATTGTGGGAGGAAACCGGAGGACCTCGCAGAAACCACGCAGACATGGGGAGAATGTGCAAAATCCATACAGGCTGTCGCCCGAGGCTGGAATCAATCCTGGGTCCCTGCGCTCTAAGGCAGGAGTTCTAACCACTGAGCCATCGTTCTGCCCCTGGTGACATCTTCACCCATGCCTGGTCCGGGGTGCAGATATATGGAGTCTGGGAGGCAGGTCAGGTTTCATCACCACAGGTAACTTGTATGGTGTGATTCTGGCTCTCAATGTCAACACGTCTGCTCTCTGGGCCAGGTACTGACTGAAGATGAATTTCAAATCCTGGTTGCTCATCAGCCATTAGTATTTAACCTGGACAATATTTGTACCTACACTGAAACCAGTGATAGCCTGTTGGCGGGTTATCCCCCTGCCCAAGGAAGATTTCAACTTACTTGCTTTGAAGTAATGTTTGACTGGCTGCCCTGAAGCAGGTTAGAAGCTCTATGCACAGATTTTGGAACAGGCCACTCAGTCTCTTTGTAGCACAGGCAGCAGTGAGTTCCAATACCACTGTAAATGATTTCAGATAAATTGGAAGCAAGTTTCAGCGTAGCTCACTGCAAGATGTTGAGTTTACTGACCCCGAACAATAATCGGATATTTGCTATAGTTCATGAATTGGGCAACAATAAGATGAGGTAAAAACAATGATAGCAGATGCTGGAAACCAGATTCTGGATTAGTGGTGTTGGAAGAGCACAGCAGTTCAGGCAGCATCCAAGGAGCAGCAAAATCGACATTTCGGGCAAAAGCCCTTCATCAGGAATTAGGCAGTGAGCCTGAAGCGTGAGGACGGTGGGGGTGGGGAGAAAGTAGCATAGAGTACAATAGGTGAGTGGGGGAGGGGATGAAGGTGATAGGTCAGGGAGGAGAGGATGGAGTGGATAGGTGACAATCTATTGCAGTGCCTTGTGTCTCTAAAGCCGTAACTACTAAATGTCATCTTCACATTCTCCAGTATCAAAATAAAATTGTACATCTCTATGAATGGTCAGAGTTACTACATGGATCACACAGTAGCATTTATGTGAAGTAACCAGCAGCAAACGGCAATCCACAAATCACATTAATAACTGAACTTGGCGGATTCTGTCTGGGCTAAGTAACCACACAGATTATACTGGCTTTCAGGTGACTGTAACAATACACACTACAACTGAAGGTTTTGGCCTTACACTCCTCCAAAGCTTCCTGATCTCACACACATCACTCCCTCACACATTCAACAATTTAAGGGGAATCCACAAGCAGGTGAAACTGGAAAGATAGAACAGTGCAGCATGTACAGGCCTTTTGGCCCTTGACGTTCTGTTGACTTTTTATCCTACTCTAAGATCATACTAACCTACATACCTTTCATTATACTATCATTCATGTGCCTATCCAATTAAATATCCCTAATATAGCTGAATTTACTACAACTGTTGGCTGTTCATTGCACACACCCACCACTCCCTGTGTAAAGAACTTACCTCTGACATCTCCCCTAAACCTTCCTCCAATTACCTTAAAATCATAACCCCTCGAGATAGCCATTTCCACCCTGGGAAAGAGTCTCTGGCTATCCACTCTATCTATGCCTCTCATCATCTTGTACACCACTGTAAAGTCACGTTCCATTCTTCTTCGTTCCAATGAGGAAAACACCCCAGCTCCCTCAAATTTTCTTTGCAAGACATGTCCTCCAGTCCAGGCAGCATCTTGATTAATTTCCTCAGCACTCTCATCAAAGCTTCCACATCTTTCCTACAACGAGGCAACCAGAACTGATCACAATATTCTAAGTGTGGTCTCACTAGGGCTGCATATAGTTGGCGCATAATCTTCCAGCTCTTAAACTCAATCCCTCGGCTAATGAACACATCAAATACCTTCTTAACCACCTTATGAACCTATGTAGAAACATTGTGGGAGCTACGCCATGGCCCATATGATCCCCCGTTCCTCCACAATGTAAGAATCCTGCCTCTAACCCTGTATTCTGCATTCAACTTCGACCTTCCAAAATGAATCGTATCCCACTTTTCCATATTGAACACAATATGTCACTAAGCAGCTGGGTCCTGCATCCTGTCAATGTCCTGTTGCAAACTACAACAGCCCTCTACACTATCCACGATTCCACCAACCTGTGTTACATCATCAAACTTACGAACCTACCCTTCCAATTCGTCATCCAAGTCATTTATCAAAATCACAAGCAGCAGAGGTCCCAGAACCGATCCTTACGGAACACCACTGCTCACCTAGTTCCACACTGAATACTTCCCATTTACCACCACCCTCTGTCTTCTATGGGCTAGCCAATTCTCTATCCAGACGGATAGGACTCCCTGTATGTCAGGGCTCCTTACTTTCTGAATGAAACTACCACGGGGAAGCTTATCAAACACCTTGTTAAAATCCATGCACTCTGCATTCACTGCTCTACCTTCTTCAGTGTGTTTAATCCCCATCCTCAAAGAATCCAATAAGAGTTGTGAGGTATGACCAGTCCCTCACAAAGTCATGCTGACTGTTTCTAATCAAACTCTGATTTTTCAGAATCCTCTCCAATACTTTGCCCAACACTGATGTAAGACTGATTGGTCTGTCATTCTCAGGACAATCCCTGGTCCCTTGCCTGGACAAGGGACTAACATTCGCCACCCTCCAATCAACCGACGTTACCCAAATGGAGAGTGAAGACGCAAAGACCATCGCAAAAATCACAGAAATCTCTTTCCTCTCTTCCTGTAGTAACTTAGGGTGTTTCCTGTCTGGATGAGGGATTTATCTATCCTTATGTTTGCACTTCAATCAGTCTGTATTTCACCTCAACTTGTTTACTCCCTGTCTAACCAACTGATTGACTGCTTTCCATTTCAGGGCTCTGTACAGTGCTGCCTTCCTGACCAAGTGTGGTTCCAAATATCCTGTGTATTATGGAATGGAAAACATAGGAAGGCAGAAATGCCTTTCTCATGAAGGGGAGATGCCAAAACTTTGACTCTGCTGCTCCTCAGATGATGCCTGAATAGTTGTGCTTTGCCAGCGCCACACTTTTCGACTCTGATTACCAGGATCTGCAGTCCGCACGTTGCCCATTACTGAGGGCTGTTCCCTCTGCACACTGAGCAGGGAACTAATCAGCAGAAACCCGTTGTAGTTAGAGTTGACTGTACAGTTCTGGAAAGCTGCATTTGATCAACACTTTTATTAAAAACGAAATTACAATTCAACAAATATTCATTCAGTCCCAGAGTTACAGTTTTGGTTCGTGAATTAGGCAGCTTGATAACGAAAAGTGAATGACTGAAGAACTCCGAGATACAGAGTATTCCAGGTACTATATTCCAGGTTGGATGTTCTTTACCTTTATGTTGGGAATATAATCAGACAGACAGATATGACAAGGAAATGAGATGACATGTGGAAGTGTGTCATTTTTACCATTACAGAGATGAGTTTGAGGGAGGTCATGGCTGACAACTCAATATTCTGTGGTACCAGAACTATTGTCAGGACAGGAGATAGAGTAAAAGAATAGGTAGTGTTGTCTTATAAATTATGGAGTCAGTTACTGGCTTAAAAAGGAACGATATCTTGAAAGGATCATCTAATGAGGTTTGGTGGTTAAAGCTCATTGTCAAAACCATGACAGAAACACTGCTTGCGACACACTGTCGAACCCCAGATAAAGGAAAGTACGGGAGCAGGTATATAACCAAGTTATTGAGGTGTGTAAAAACAATAATAGGATCATTACATTCAGGCATTTCAATTCCAAACATTCATTATGGTAGTGATAACTCCTTAAGAGGAACAGGTGCTTTGAAATTTATTCCCGAGAGCTTCTTATGTCAACATAGAGCAGTTACAACAATGGGCAGTCAAGTGCTGGGCCTCACTGTGGGGAACGAATCCAGTCAGATGTTCCAGGCAGAAGTGGGAAAGCATTATCGGACCAGTGACTGTGATATCACACATTTTGACTTTGCTAAGGAAAAGACCCCAAAATGTTTGAATCATAAAGCTTTTTGGATTGGGTGGACAGATTTTATGAAAAAAAATGACATAATCCGTGCAAAGTGCAGTTGCTTCTGGATGAAACTATAGCAGAACAAGTTGGGGCGGAGGTTGGGGGATCATTTGTTTAAAATCAAATTGATAACAGTGTCGGCCCAGCATGTTACATCTAAGATAAGATTTAGGAAAACAAGCCCAGAGAACATCAGATGTCGACACAAATCCAGAACAGGATGAAAAAGGAAAGAGAAGCTTAAAGCAGGTTCCAGGTGAGCGGGCCAATGAAGGTCCTAAAAGAATATAGAAAGTGGAGGGCTAAACTTAAAAAGGAGGGGTGATAAAACATTAGTGGGTAAGATTAGCAAGAATCCAAAGTCATATTTTGGTATATTAAGGTGAAGACGATAACATGGGAAAGAATGGGAGTGTTAGGGACTAAGGGGACAGCCTGTTTACGCAGCCAGAGAATATGTTAAATACATTCTACGAATCGGTCTTCAGTTTGGAGAAGCTGTTTCTGGATTCAGGGAGAGTGACCGTTTGACCCTTGAGCAAATTGACACAGGAGCTGAGGAAGAATTAGAAGTTTATGTAAGATAGAGTGGACAAATCACCAGATTAAAGACCACCAAGTCTCACATCAGTGAGAGGGAAACAATTGTATAACATTCGGAGGGCTGTTGAGGCTGGATCATTAAATACCTTCAAGGCTAAGAGAGACAGACTTTTATACAAGTGTTATGGGAAATTGCAGAAAAGTGGAATGGGGGATTAACAAAATAAAAATAACCTAATCGAAGAACAGCAGTCTCAGTTAGAGGATACACATATAGTTGTCCCTATGTCTAATGGTGTTCTTTTCCAATAGCCCTGTATTCACAAGAACATCACCTCTCTCGAGGGATTCAAGGAATTCATAAACCGATACTAATAGACAGAAAGCACGAGAGGGCTGCGACAACACAGAATGCCTGTTGGGGTGAGGATTTGCATGGACAAGTCACCACTACCAGAAGGAAGACCTCAGCAAGACATCCTTCAAGGCCAAGCAGAGATCTGCACTGGGGAGCAGGTAGTCTGTGGCCAGTTGTCAAGGAGTGCTGAAGACCTAAACACTGCATCACTGTCGAGTCTCCTTCCTTCGCTGACCAAAGCTATATATGGAGAGGTAGAGAGACATGCCGTTGTAGCAGAGTAAGCAGTAAGGCTTTGATACGAGAGGCGTCGGAAAGCTCCACCTCAGCAAAATGTACAGGGAAACTGAAATAAAGTCCTTTTAACTTGATTGTTATCGCCATCGAGAATGCAGTTAGGGCAGTCACACGATCCTCTTGTTTGATGTGGGAGCTCACGGAGATTTTCACCGTCTCTGATGACTATACACTGTGGGATCATTTGATTAAAATCAAATTGATGACAGTGTCGGCCCAGCATGTTACACCGAAGATAGGATTTAGGAAAACAAGCCCTGAGAACCTCAGATGTCGACACAAATCCTGCACTGTGGACTGTGCACCCAGCTTCATCTCCTGGGAGACCGTGTTAGGGAGCTGGAGATGGGCGGCATGATGGCTCAGTGGTTAGCGCTGCTGCCTCACAGCACAAGGGACTAGCAGTCAAATCCTGGCTCGGGCAACTGTCTGTGTGGAGTTTGCGCATTCTGCCCATGTCTGCATGGGCTTCCTCTGGGTAATGCGGTTTCCTCCCACAGTTCAAAGATGTGCAGGTTAGGTGATTTGGTTGTGCTAATTTGCCTGTAGTGTAGGGGAGTGGGTCTGGATGGGCTGCTCTTTGGAAGGTCGGTGCGGACTTGTTGGGCTGAAGATAATTTAGGATGCACTCAGGGTCATTCGAGATACTGAGGACTTCATAGATAAGTGCTTTAGTGTGGTGGACACACCCAAGACACACCCCTAGTTATGTTTCTTTAATGACTGTAATATTCCAGTCTAACGTTCATCGCTCTCAGTTCATTAGCTTTACCTGTCAGTCCTGTTGTATTTAAATAAACACAATTTAATCCAACAGGCGTTCCTTGCTTCCTGTCATATTCCAGGTAGAGAGTAGCTGTGCGACCACCAGGAATGGCAAAGGGAGTAGGCAGAGAGTGCAGAAATAGCCTGTGGCCATTCCTCTCCATAACATGTAGACCATTTTGGATTGTTGGGGGAGATGTCTGTTCAGGTGAAAGCAGCAGTAGCCAGGTTGGTGGTACTACCACTGGCTCAGGGGCAAAGCGGGAAAGGGTAAAGGTAAACAGGACGTTAAAGATAGGAGGGTTGATTGTTAGTGGGACCGATCGGAGATTCTGTGGCCACAAACGGGAATCCAGGATGGTGGGTTACCTCCCCGCTGCTCGGGTCCAGGATGTCTCCAAGTGGCTGCTGAACCTTCTCAAGGGTTTGGGTGAGCAGCCAGAAATCATTATGCACGTTGGCACAAATGATACCCGTTGAAATAGGGCCGAGGTTCTGGAGCGACATTACAGAGAGCTCGGAGAAACATTTTTTTAAAAAAACCTTGACAGTGGTCATCTCCTTAGAGGGAGATTACCATCCGAGACCTGCATTGGAAGGGACACCAATATCTTGGCTGCCAGTTATGCTAGTGTTACGAGGGTGGGTTTAAACTAGATCGGCAGAGGGTGGTATCCTCAAGAGAGGGAGACAAGTGCGAGGCTGGAAGGAGATAGAGTAATCAGAAATAGTAAATTTAGGCTTGAAAATGACAGAGAGAAATGCCTTTTGGATTAAATTGCATCTATTTCAATACAGGTAAGGCCAATGAACTCAGGGCGTGGATAGGTAGGTGGGACTGGTATATTATAGCCATTACACAAACATGGCTAAGTGATGGATAGGACTGACAGCTTAATGTGCCAGGGTACAGTTGCTTTAGGTGAGACAGAGATGTTGGAAGGAGGGGAGGGGAGTTGCATTTCTGATTAAGGGGAGTACCACAGCAGTAATCAGAGACAAACTAACTGATGAATCACCCAGTGAGGCTTTGTGGGTGGAGTTAAGAAATAGGAAGGTGTTCGTGAGGTGATTGGGGATGTGCTATAGGCCCCCAAATAGTCAACAGAAATGAGAGTAATAAATATGAAGGGAGAGAGGGGAAACCTGCAAGAGCAATAGCGTTATCATAATAGGGGCTTTTATTTTTTCGAATACAGACTGGAATGGCCAGAGCGTTAAGGGATTTGATGAGATAGAATCTGATAAAAGCTTCAGGAAAGTTTCCTCAAGCAATATACAGAGAGTTCTACTCGGAAAGGGGAAAAACACGAAATTTTCTTAGGAAATAGGACAGGACAGGTGACTGAGTTTACAGTGGGGGAGCACTTTGGGACCAGTAACCGAAGTTCTATTAATTTTCAATTAGTTATGGAGAGGGACAAAACTGGTCCACAGGTTCATGTTCGAACTTGGGGCGTGGCTCAGGTCCAGGCCGCTGGGATCAAGGGAATTCCTGGAGGTATATAAGAGATAATGGAGTTTACTGCAGAAGGAAATCAGTAGGGTGAAAAGAGGGCAAGAAAGAGCCTTGGCTGAGAAGATTAGGATGAATCCAAAAAGGTACTTTAAATATATTTTTAAAAATCAAAACAGGATGGAAAATAGGACCCCTCGAAAATCAATGTGGACAAGTATGTGTGGAACTATAAGTGATGGGTGAAGTCCTCAACGAATATTTCTACTCTATGTTTACCGTGGAGAAAGACATGTTGACTTGAGAACTTGAGGAAGTTAGTGATGATATCTTGGATCCAATCTATATCATAGTTGACGAGATTTTGGACATACTAGAATGTTTGAAAGTGGATAGATCTCATCGTCCTTACCCGATATATCCAAGAACACCTCAAGGGGTTCCAGAGGAATTTGGGGGGACCCTGGATTTTAATGTTTGTCATCAGTAACCACAGGTAATGTCCCGGAAAACTGGAGGATAGCAAATGTTGTGCCCTTATTCAAGAAGAACTGAACAAAAAAAAAAGCCTTGGAACTACAGATCAGTAGGTTTAACATCTGTGGTCGGTAAGTTACTTGAGAAGGTTCTGAGGGATAAGATTTACATGGATTTAGAAAGACAGGCTTTGATTAGGAATAGTAAGTGTGGCTTTGTGCGAGGAAGATTGTGCCTGACAATTCTCTTAAAGTAAGTGGATGATGTGACCAGGAAGATTAATTTGTGAGGGGCAGTAGATTTTAAAACATGTGGTGTTGGATAAGCACAGCAGGTCAGGCATATTCGAGGGGCAGAAGAATCTATGTTTCGGACATAAGCCTTTAATCAGGAACATCCAAACCATCGATTCTCCTGTTCTGATGCTGCCTGACCTGCCGTGATTTCCAGTGCCACACTTTTCGACACTGATCTCCAGCATCTGCTGTGCTCAATTTTTCCATTGGCAGTAGATTTAGTCAATATGGATTTCAGTTACAGCAGAACAGAATGAGGTTCTTTAGTCCGTGGAGCCTGATATACAATTACAGGAGGAGGCCTATAAAACTGTAACCAGATCATGCAGCACCAGTATCCAGTTGCACAGCAACAGGTTCAATCTATTCAGCGACTTGAATCAGTAACACAGGAAATGGAAGAGGTCACAAAGTGACTGCACTATGGGGTATACTGTAATAAAACCAGGCTACATAGCCGCTCAGACCTGCACTTCCATTCAGTAAGTCAGGGCTGATTTGTACTCGGCCGCAATTTCTCTTTCATGCCCAATTTTTTGTAGTTGTCGACTCTCTGACGGGTCAAAACCCATTGACACCCACTCGCAACCCCCAAACATTTCAGTGATGTAGCCTCTCCTAACTGTCTGGCCCCAACCATCACTACTCCCTGAGAGAAGGAACTACTCCCCACACATATACCTTGGCCTATTGACATGGATAGAAGATATGAACACAATGTAAAGTTACTGGCCCTGATATCACGGCAGTATTTGATTGCGCAAGATGTCAAGGAGACTGAACAAAATTGAACTTGATGAGAATCAGTTGTAAACTCCCCGCTGGCTGAATCATTCAGAGCACAATGGGGCTGGTGGACATCCATCCTCTCAGTCCCTGGATATCTCTGTGGGCAATCCTCAGGGTAGTTTCTTCGGCACAAACATCTTCAACTGCTTCATCAATGTCTTTCCCTCTTTCGTGCAATCAGAGGTGGGGATATTCTTTGAAGATTATACAATGTTGAGAACAATGGGTCACCTGCTAAGGTACTAAAGTATCAAATCTGGACAACATTCAAGCTTGTGCTGTTAATATATAGGGAACATGAATTAAAAGCACTGCTGGAGAATAAACATTTCCACAGTTAAAAGAAAGTTGGACCCCTTTAGCAAGTCTAGCTAGTTTCACAGTAATATAAGAAAGCCATTCAGCCCATCAGATCTATTGGATAACAATAGGTGCAATGGGTTCACTCACTCCTGCCTTTTACAGAAGAAGACAATTTAAAATAAAAACAGGTGTTGGAATGCAAAATACACACTCAGGAGATGGAAGAACAGAATAAGCAAGGCAGCATCAAGACTTTGAGAAGTCAACGCCTTGGATATAACCCCTCATCAGGACTGTGGATGGGAGTAAGGGGGTATATAGATAAAGTGCGGGTGAGGGAGGAGGAGGCAGAGTGGCGAGATGTGGATAAGTGGACACAGATAAAGGTATCAGCGAGTTGTTGATGGAACGGCTGAATCCAGTTGGTAGCTGGACAAAGGTTGCTCAGAGGAATGGAATGGAGGGGAGTGTTTGGGAATGGAGTGGGGGGACTGGAAGGGAGGTTATTTGAAATTGAAGCATTCAATGTTGAGTCCCCGGGGTGCAGGCTGCACAGGTGACAGATGAGATCTTGTTCCTCCAAATTATGATTTGGTCCATTGTGGCAATGGAGGAGGCCAAGGATGGCCATGTCGGAAAGGAATTAGGAAAGAGAATTGAAACAGGAAGTGACTGGGATATTTTCCATTTCACCTAACGACCCTACGTTTCATCCCTGATTCATCCCTCCCATCGCCCAACCAGGTTGCACCAACCACTTGTGTCCACATAGCCGTAACTGACCATCCCCCTGATCTCCCCACTCCAACCACTCCCTTCTCTCTTTATCTGCAGCTCCCCCTACCCCCAACCCAGTTCTGAAGAACGGTTATACCTGAAATGTTGACTTTCCCAGCTCATGGTGCTGCTTGGCTTGCTGTGTTCTTCCAGCCTTCTGTTTGTCTCCTATAACTCAGGAAGTTTGAGTCTAGTCAGCCCAGCGTGCTGGGAGGCAGGAACCACGGGTTGCCCACTGAAGTCCTTGAACCCTGCCCTCGGGCCAGGAGGAAGACATTCAGTTCCTCCAGACACTGACACATGAACAGAAGAAGCCATTCAGCCCCTCCAAACTGTTAGACTGAAATAGGAGGATGTCATTGTTGCTGCAACACGACAAACCAATGAGCCATAGACTGCAAAGACAGACTGCTCCATGTTGTTCCTCCTGGCTCCATTGCTAATGGTGCACATGTGCTATGGTAACGTGGTTTGCTGATCATGAGGAGGAAAAGTGAATGGTTTGTGCCAAGTCCCAAGGAGGCATCTTCCATCTCCGAGGTGTTATGAACTAGGTTAGACTACTCCAAACACTTATAAGCAGGCAGCCCAGAGCATACCTTTGCAATTTGTTTCGGTAAGTGTACAATGAAAATTACCAGAGGTAATTTAGCTAGGTTGACTAATAGATTTTGAAACAGACAAGACTTTATTCATAAAATTACACAATGAAACACAAAGAACAGAATAAAAAATCACGACAGAATTCAACCTATTCAGCTAGACTTAATTATGCTATTCCGAATACACACAACTGTCCCAATAAGCAAACTCCCAATAAAAACCAGTATAAATGGAAGACTAACTGCAAGGTTGAAGTTGAAGGTCAGAAAAGAGTGAGAGTTTCCACACAGCTCCCAGTTGAACTTCCCAGTTCAAGACTCACCTGAAAACTGCGCAGCTCAGCGAGTTCAGCTAAAATAGCTCACCACTCTCCGTTCAGTATACTGGTCACTTATAAAGCATGGTCACTTTGGGCTGAAGTCTCATCTATTTCCATACAAATAAAAGACCTCTGAAAGTACTTTTCATCTCTGTACCAAACCAGACTGATCGGAACTTGGAGAAAGTGAGGAAGGGATTCTCCCCGAAACGTCGATTCACCTGCTCCTTGGATGCTGCCTGACCTGCTGCGCTTTTCCAGCAACACATTTTTCAGCTCTGATCGGAGCTTGGCCCCGTTTTATTGTTCCTCTTAAAAATAAACCAAGGACAGAGTCTGCTTGAGCCAAGGAACACCTTTTCGACAAAAAGGAACTTGCTTTGTGCCACATCTCTCCCCACTTAAAAAAAAAACATCAATGCTAAAAGGTGGCTGCATTTTTAACCCTTCAAACCCAGTTAGTAGTTTTAAAACTGGCAGCTATACTGTACTAATTCTAAACATTCACAAACCCATACAAAACCAGGCTGCTGTATACCCACCACCGAACACCTCCGTATCTCATTCTAGTCTCAGTAACTCATCAGCTTTCACGTTTTCGCGATCTGCCACATGCACAATTGTCAGATTGAATGGCTGCAATAACAAGTCCATCTAAACAGTCTGGCATTTTTGTCTTTAATTTTTTCCACAAATGTCAATGTGTTGTGATCAGTTTATACGATTGTCTCAGATGCATTGCTGGTAATATATACACAGTTATGGTGTAATGCCAGCATCAAGTTTCAAGTCTCTTTCTCCACCGTTGAACATTTCTGTTGATGAACGTTCGACTTCCCAGAAAAACACCCGATAGGTCTTTCTATTCCCTCATCATCCTCCTGCAGGAACACCGAACCAATACCCACATCACTGGCATCGATAGCCACCTTGAAAGACTTCGTGTAATCTAGTGTAGCTAATATTGGGGCAGTGTCTAACACAGGGTTTAGGTTGGAAAATGCCTTTTGACAGTCCTCTGTCCACTGAGAGTTCTTGCCCTTGACAATTCGGTGAGTGGAGCAGCCACACTGCTTACAGTTTGGCACAAACTTTCAGTAAAATCTAGTCAAGCCCAGGAACCGTAGTATTACATATTTCTTATTGTCGACGGTGTGGAACATTCCCCAACTACTTTCGTTTTTGTATCTCATGGGGCCATTGGTCCATGTCCAATAACGTGACCCAGGAACGTGACTTGGCTTTCTCAAATTCACTTTTAGCTAGGTTTACCAGCAAGCCTGCCTTCTGAAGTCAATCAAAAAAGTGTGATAACTATTCCATTCATGAGTGACTAAAAACTACCATGTGATCAATGTACACCACATGGTTGGGTAATCCGACAATGACCTCATTATCAGTCTCTGAAAGGTGGTTGGATCGTTTTACATGTGAAATGCCACAACTTTGAACAGATACAATCCATTTAGTGTTATGAAAACCGAAATTGCCTTTGCTCTCTCTGACAGAGGTCCTTGCCAGTAGCCTCTGAGCAAGTCCAACTTAGAAATGTAAGTAGCTTCTCCCACTTTTTCGACAAAGTTCTCCAAACATGGAATTGGATATGCATCAGTCTTTGTAACGAAGTTGAGTTTGTGATAGTCCACACATGTCCACTGGGTAACATCTGGCTTTGGCGCCATGACAATACATGAGATCCAAGCACAGTAACTCATTTTGATTATGCCATCTTGGAGCGTGTGCTCTATTTCCTTCTGAACCTGCACCAACTTTAGAGGATAATGGCTTTAAGGATGTTATTTAATCAGAACAGCATCTCCTGTGTCTACATCATGCTCGAATTATGTTCGTACTTCCCAGTGTATTTCCGTATATCTCTCCAAGATACAGTAATAACTCTTTCAGGTCACTATGCTTTTCTTTTGAAAGGTAACTCAATAATTTATCCCAATTTTGACAACTTTCTCATTGTTCAATTTGATTTGAGGAATGTCCAATTCAGAATCCTCTGAACTTGGGTCCTCCTTCAGTGTTGTAATCATTAACACCTTCTCCTCTTGTTTTCCTTCCCCATCAAAATACCTGTTGAGCATATTCACATGACACACTTTGTGAGATTTCTTCCTGTCTGGAGTCCGTATCAAGTAGTTCATCTCATTCAATTTCTTCCCAATTTGATAAGGGACACTAAAACCTGCTTCTAGAGGCTCAACTGTTACTGGAAGTAACACCAATACCTTATTCCCAATTGCAAAATTGCAAATTTGTGATTTCTGATCCACTTCCTGTTTCATTGTATGCTGCAATACTTTTAAATGCTGTCTAGCCAACTCTCCAGCCTTATTTAATCGTTCCCTAAAATTTGACACATTGTCCAAATGAGTGGTCTCTGAATTCTGCCTTATTAATTTCTCCTTAACCAATGTTAACGGTCCTTTTACTTCATGCTCAAAAATTAATTCAAATAGTCTGAATTTGGTCGATTCATTCTGTGCGTCTCTGATCACAAATAGTTCAAAAATAATTTCCTTACCGCAATCATCTGGATTATCCTGACCATAAACCCTCAACATGGTCTTCACTGTTTGATGCCATCTCGCTCATGTTCACTGTGATTCAGAATACTATGTAGCAGATTTGAATTGCTTTATTCCCAAGTTATTGATCACCTGCTTGAATAGTTTGGATGTGAGGTTTGATCTATCTGGATGTCTATTGGTAGTCCGTACCTACGTAAAAAATAAGTATTTTTTTCTACAACTCCTTTAGCTGTGATGCTGCATAATGGGTCTGCCTCTGGAAATCTCGTCGACACATCCATTATTGTTAAGAAATACTTATTCCCACTTATTCTTTGCGATAGGGGACCTACACAATCTATCAAGTCTCTTGTGAAAGGTTCCTCAAATGCTGGAATAGATATTAAAGTTGCAGGTTTTATTACTGCGTGTGTGACATGTTTGAGACATTTGGCAATATTCAACTACATCTTTGTGAAGTCCAGGCCAGTGAAAATATCTTTGTATTTCAGCCTGTAATGTCCTCACCCCGAAATTATCTCCAAGTTGTAGCTCACGTGCCACTCGCAGCACTCCCTTTCTATACCCAACAGACAAAACAATTTGATGAATTTCTGTGCACGTCTGATCTGCTTCAATGTGTGCTGATCTCCATATCTGCATTAAAACAACATTTGTTAAGTAATAACACACAGGAATGCATTCATTCTCTTTCTTGCTAAATATCTTTTGATTTCACTTCTGTAACTCCACATCTTTCTGCTGTAATTCAATCAGCTTAGCAGAGCTAAAAATACGTTCATATTTTCCTCGAGCTGAAAGTTAGGGGTCTAGTACACCTACCGCACATGCTCCAATCTTCTCTGGACACTCTAGCCTCACTTTACATAACTGAGCACTTTTTTCCTCACTATGAATTCCTGTTACCAGCACATTTTCTGGAAATAGTCTCTCAAGAGTGCATAAAGCCTCACCCCTCAGCATGACAGACTGAAAATATCCTGTGTCAATTAATATTGAAACCTTCTTAACAATTAATCCTGGCCTATGTAAATAAACTTTACCCTTTCATGTAAGTTTTGTTTGCAGATTTGGCACGTCCACTGATCATCTTGTACACACTGAGGCAGTTGCCTACTTTCCCTTATGCTTTTTGTTACGAGTCCAACAAAACTTCCAGACTTGTTTGGTTATCCTACATCTGGTTTTCTCCCAGCCCATCAACACTGTGATTTTGTGTGGCCCTCTTTTTTACAATGAAAACACGACTGGTTTTTAACTTCTTTGTCCCCCTCAAGGTTTTCTTTATTACTGTGGTAAATTATCCTTATGATCTACACTGTGATCTACCTTTCCCTTTGCCCGTGAGGATATCTCTTTGCTCCAATTTCTGTCCCTCAGAGACCAGAACTAGTTCTGGATGCCAAACCAAGTTTATGGACCAGTTCATAATCATCAGCCATTTCAGTAACTAACCTTGCGGCTTACACTCTCTGCTCTTCCACCTGAGTTTGCACTACTTCAGGCAGTTTGAATTCCTCCAAGTGTTAACCTCTTTAAGGGGAACCTTGGCTTTCCTTGAATTTTAAAACTCTTATCCAACTATCGAAATTAGTCTGTTTGATCCTTACAAACTCAGTGTAGGTTTCACCAGGATCCCTTATTAAATTCCTGAAATGTTGCCTATGCAGACAAAATGATTTTTTAACCTCCTTATTCTCCCCAGATACCTCCTCTGATAGGGATGCGAATACCTCACCAGTCCTAACTACAAGTTTCGTTTGGATCAACAAAATCCACATAGCCTCTGGCCACTGCATTTGTTTAGCCAATTTTTCAAATGAGATGAAAAGGGCATCACATTCTTCTCATCAAATTGAGGCGATGCTTGAACATACTCACACAAATTCTCACTAGGCCTCTGGCTACCAGGGGCTTTCCCATCCTCACTCTCTTCCTTACTAAGCCCACCCTCAGCCGTTATCTCCAGCCTTTTACACTGACTTTCCTTTTTAATTGTCAGTTTTTGTTCTTCAAAAGTTCTCTCTTTCTCTCTCCGCTATTGCTCTCTCTTTTGCCATTCTTTCTTTTACTCTCTGTTCTGCTGCTTTCTTTTTTCCCCCTCTTCTGTATTTTATCGAAAGTCAAATGTTTCATTTTGGATATTAGTTTGATTGGGTTGAGAAAACTTAGAATAGTAATGGCTATTTCAATCGCCAAACGTTTTCTGGGTGTGCATGCGGTGACTTTGGAAATTTTACGAAAAATGAATAAGACCAAGTTGCAAGAATTAGCAGAGAAGCTGGAATTGGAACTGACTGCTTCTGTGAGGAAAGGAGAGATAATTACAGCGGTACCTCGTCAATTAAACTTGCTGGAGAAACCATCAGAATCAGAGATGGCAAGAATTCAGTTGCAAATCAAACATCTTGAGCTAACGGCGAGAGTTAAGGAAAGGGCAGCCAAATTCCTTCACACTCTCCTCACGATACCATCACTGCAGGGATTGGTCTAGGGAAACTCCATTACACTGTCTCTCTGCAGCAAGGAGATCATTGAGTATAAATGAAAGTAAATACTGTCTCAAGTGTACTCCACAACTGCAGGACGGTGTCTTCACTCTTATTCTTTAATCATTTTGTAATGAACGATACTACTCAGTTGTTGTGCTGATTACTTGCTGAGTCATAGAGTAAAAGAGATGCACAGCATGGAAACAGATCCTTCGGTCGGACCTGTCCGTGCCAACCAGATATCTCAACCCAATGTAGTCCCACCTGCCAGTACCCGACTGCTCTGTAGGAATTCTGTTAGTGCCTCATGATCAAGGACATCCAGCTCCTTTTCACCAAGAGCACTTTCCATCATCTCGCCTTCTCATAAGTACAAACTGAGAAGGATGGCATTTTTTGCCAATCATTTATTTGCCTTATGAAGCAAAGTTACACCAACAACACCATCACTGTTGCCACTCGAGTTGATTGGTGATGCTGAGGAGGCGATGGCCGAGCTGTATTATTTCCGAGTATTAATCCAGGGAATCAGGTAATGCCCTAGACACCGGATCCGAATCCCACAATGGCAAATGTTGGAAATTAAATTCAATAAAATATCAGGAAGTAAGAATCAAATGAAACAATGAAACCAAAGTCGATTGTCCTACTTTGCACCCTCATGCCCTTCAGAAAAGGAAATCTACCATCTTCAGCTGGTTGGGCTTACATGTTACTCCACAACAATGTGGTTAACTCTCAGTTGCAGTTTGAAATAGCCAAGCCAGTCACTCAGTTATATCAGTCACTTCAAAACCTCAAAGAAAAGAAACCGCATGGATCTCAGCACTGACTCCTTACAGCCCACAGACTGCAGTTGGTCAGGAAGGCAGCTCACCAACACCTTCTCAAGACCAAAGAGGAAAGGGAATTCAATACTGGCCCAGCATCCCATTACTGAATTAAAGACGATGATCACACTCAGGGAAGAGAGAACAACAGACATAAATAACTTTAAGCAGGGACTTTGACATATACCTTACATGGTCATGATTATCAATAATATGGGAACAGGAAAAACATAAGTAATGTGTAATTTCAGTTTTTATTTCCATCACAGCTGACCATCAACAATCCCTTTGTTTGTTTATTTCTCTCTATCTCTTTCTTTTTCCATCTATTCAACTCAATCCTTCTCCCCTTCATAACAGATGTCGGTGTCACCAACATCAATCACACTATTTCCCAACTGTGTTCAGTTCCAATGTATGAATTGAATTGCCAATTCTATTTTTCTTTCGACCCGAGGGCGCTGCCAAATCTGCTCAGTTTGTCTGGCACTTTCTCGTTCTTTATTGTTTCTGATCTGTTGCATCATTCTTTGCTTTATATAACCTTTAATTTTGTTATTATTTGGAATGTCTGTATTGCTGACAGGGGCAGCATTCGTTGACCTAAACAAATGTCATTTACTGCGAGGTCATTCTTTCAGTTAGTACAGAACCAAGCACGTTGCTGTGGGTCTCACATCAATCTTAAGTCAGACCAGAGAGTAACTCAAGATCTATTTACCAAAGGATATCACTGAAATAGATAAACGTAAATGCTGGAGATGTAATGGTTGTTATTAGTAAAACTTGCTTTTTTTCCAATTCCTGTCTTGTGAATTTACTTTCTGACATCGTCTGTGGTAGGATGTAGAACAGGATCTTTCTGTGTAATAACCTGTGCATCTGAATTACATTTCTTCCGACATTACTGATCTGAGAGAGTGTTCCTGACATTAAGTTATTTTAGAGACAAGAACAAATTTGTGATCGAATTATTTGCAACTGAAAGAGTGCTTAGAAGAGAGGTGGAACCATACCGTCTGAATTTTACCGAAGCATAGATAATAGATAATGAAGCATCAGCATTGAAGCCAAGATGGTGACTGGGCATATAATCGAGCTGGTAGTGGGTCGGTTTGGTGATGGACAGAATACCGAGACATAAATGAATTCAAGGATGAAAGATACTTCGGTATTGTGAACAGTTTTGTTCTCAGATGTTTGTGAGAGCGGGGGTGGGGTGATTCTGAAATTAGTGGGTACTTAATGGGATTTGCATTTGAAACTGAAGACAATAGTTTTCGTCTTTGACAAATATAGATAACAGAAATAGCAAAGAAGTTCGCCATGGTTGAAGAGATTAATAAATGGATAGAGATGAAGAAACTTACCAGGAACACCAACAATTGCGAGGATAGGATAGTAACCCGCCTGGATAATCATCAGGGCACCCCATATCCGATATGATAATGTTGACCAAGACGAGGACAAAAAGTAAAGACCCGAGGATAAACTCCTGTCCATTGTTGCAGCATTCCAGTCTAATGTTCTCAGATTCTGATCCATTAATGGATCATTCCAGACTATTCTCAGATGTTTAAATCTCCTTCTTGTGTCTCTGCAGCTGTGTACCTTTGAGCGCTGGAGTTGATGCATCTGCTGCTACAATGGCATAAACCATTGCAAGAGGCCTCTTACAAATAGGAGACGGAAAACATCCAGTGACACAACCAGCACCCATGGAGACTGGCATCAATCACAGTCACTGAACAAACAACTTCATTTAACCCCTTTCAGTACGGTTCCTTCAGTTCACAAAAACTACTGGACTGGATCGAATATTGGCACCGCTGGCTATTGATCACATCTCCCATCACCCATTGCTCTCGTGAAGTCAGTAGTGAGGGAGAAAGATGCATGTTTTCTTATCGAGGCTAGATGATTCTGCTGCGTTGTCCGTTTGTAATACTGTAACTGGCTGAACCGCCCACCACCACCACCATCAAAAACCACAATCTACATGCTGTTACCGTGCAGATCTCTCCTCGACTGGAACACGCATCAAACAATATATTTACAGTGGATATATTTGCACTCCAATACATAGGAAATGTGAATTTGCCTGGGCATTCCTTTAATTGATCTAATGAGGCAATTTTGTATTTTCAACTCTCAATAAGATTCAGCATTTTTTAAAATATAAACTCACAAACACCTTAACACACTTTTTAAGCACAAGTTTCTCAATTTCTCTTCATGGAAGCATCATGCCAGGGTTTAGTCTGGACTGAATCGCTGATAAGATCATTATTTATAAAGTTGATTCAACCTGTACACAATACACCTCACAGTCTCTCAACAAAATACTATTTTTGGGAAAGATACATTTACTCTGGTACTTTAATCATTTTGCATGATGAGCCACATATCATTTACTTCCTGCTGCGTAAGAATTCTGTTTGTGACTTATAACCAAGCACATCCAGGTCTGTTTCAACAACAGCACTTCCCAACCTCTCACTATTTAATGAACATAAATGTGAATGATGATATTTGTTGTTCATATCTGAAATACTTCATATCTTGCGAAGAGCTATTGCCCAAACACTGATCCTTCTGATACACCAAAGCCTTCACTCCAGATAATTACATTACTCTCTTCCTTCTCTCGGCTATCCAACTTTTAATACGTTCGGTGTATTCCACCCCTACCTACCCATGGACTCTAATATTCCCCACTCATCTGTATTCAACCATGTCAAACATCGACTGAAAATTCAAATACTTCATTCCCACTGGTTCTCAATTGTCGATGTCACAACGGACAATCTCCACAAAATCCAGCAGGTTTATCAAAGATCAAGATCATTTCCCCTTCCTGAATCTCGATTGACTCGACTGAATCATGTCATTATTTTCCAAGTGTCTAGTTGTCACATTCCTCACAAAAGGTTCCAATGTTTTTCTCACAGCTTACATCAAGCTAACCACTGTTTAGTTAGCTGTTTGCACACTCCGTCCTGTTTTAAATATTTAGGTTTACAATCGCTGCTTTCAAGTCTGGAGGATCCTTTCCAGAATCTAACCAGCTTTGAAGAACAATCAGTAATTCTTTCACTAGCTCTACTGCCACCTCCTCAATACTCGGGGATGTAGCTCATCAAATGCAGCAATATACCAACCTTAAATTCAATGAGATTTTGAAAGACGTACCTTTTATTAATTCTAATTTACTGCTGTTCCTCATTATCACCAGTCACTCTGTTCCCTTATATTTCTGGAAGTTTCTTTCAGTATCTTCCTCAGGGAGATGGACACAATATATTGCTCTCAGCGGACAGATGGGTCCTGTCAGCCAGTGAATATATCGGAGGACTGCACTCCGGTGATGATGGATATGTTACTCACCCCTGCCTGGAAAGTTCCAGTTTAATTTATGGTGAGCATTAACACAGTCCTGTCACTGGTGTGACGCTACACAGTATACTGAAGGAGGGTACACAGATCAGTGACCACCTCAGTTTTGAAACAAACTGGCTTCATACCTGACACCTGATCCAGCTTAGACAAATGTCCCGGGAAATCCCAGGAAAGATAATGCACTGTCCTGCACCTCCCTATTTATAGAGCTTTCCTTCCGTGGAGCCTCATCTCCATTTGTTTACCATGGACCCAGACACTCTGTAAATGCAATGAAAAGAGTGGGGTCACCAGACCCAGCAGCTGACAATACAAACTCGAGATAAGCATCCACAGTAACTCCACTGATTTTCCAATGACAGGAACAGGTCAATTCCCCACATGGAACGTGCACGCGCTCAGTGTTGAAAACTATTTCCACTCCTGAGTTTCTCTTCCTGGCTGAGAAAGCCGTTGCATCTCTGCACACTCCCACAGTAAGAGGTTCTCTCTCCAAAGAAGCAGTTGACAATGTAGCATTAACTTCCTCTATATCTCAGCAACTATAAGGGCAGCGCCAGTATTGCTAATGGATTCGATCATCGCACTCAGAGAAGAGAGATAAGGGAACCTAATTCAATTTAAACAGGGACATATCTAAATGGACACGATATTCAGGAATATGGGAAATAGGGAAATGTGAGAATAACTTGCCATTTTTTTTTCCTTTCAGTTCATCATCAGCAATCCCTTTGCTTACTTTTCATTTCTTTTCCTCTCTTTTTCTGGCCATTTCACCATCCATTCAATTTAAACCTAGCCCCCACCTCTCTCTCCAACCCAACCATCCATGATACCAGGATGAATAATATTATTTCCCAGTTTGCTTTCAGTTGTGAAGCAGGTTCAAAACATTATCTGCATTTCTCCTGAGAGAGGCTGCCATACCTGCGAGATTCTCTAACACTTTCAGACTCTGGAGAATTTTATTTTCGATCTCTAGAACCCACCATTCTTTGATTTATTTCACCTTTAATGTTGTTTCACGGGATGCCAGCATCACGGGCAAGGGCAGCATTTGTTGTCCATCACTAATTGTCCTTGATCACGAGGCCATTTGTCAAGACAAAATGGAGCCAACAATGTTGTTGTGAGTCTGAAGTCACACTGAGCTCAGATTGGGAAATAATGTTAAGTTTCTTTAACAAAGACTATCAGCAAAATAATAAAAATAAATCTTAACGGCTTCTGGTTTCCATGAGTGAAATTATTCCAATTTTTGTCATTCGAATTTAATCTCTGACATCGGCTGTGGTAGGATGTTAAACACTGCCTTGGAGTCACAGCCCGTACCTTTGAATTACCCGTCTAGTTACATGATCACTCTGATACTGAGTCCTTATTGCCTAGTCCGTATTCCCTAGTTCCTGCCGGAGAGAGATGGTGGAGAAATCAGTTTAACTACCAACAATAAAAAGGATTTTGGGGAAAAAAGCGAAAGGGAGATTGATAGACAATTTCATGTAAGATCACAGGTTTCAGAATGCTGAAATGAAGGCATTTTGATAGCATCCTACAACATGAGCCAGTATTCTCAGGATGATAGGTGAAGGGGATATTGACGTCAATAAAGATGAGGGAGAGTTTTAGATGAACATTTGTTCTGCAACTTTGTAACTGGGTGTAGGGTCAGCAGACGCTTCGACTCATTGGGCTGAATCTAATAATAGTTTGTCTCAGTGACATTTTTATTGAGTGTGACAAAGGGATTATCTGTACGAGACTGAACTAGTTTCATGGCGCTATCTTATCGAACTCACCACATTAACTACCCACTCAATCTCATAGTGTTCCTCGCATTCAATGCCACCCCAATTCTCCAACCCAATATGGCTGGAGGGACTCACCATCGCACTGATGCCCCTGGCTACTCTATGATCACTGACACTGGTGCCATCTTTAAAAGGCGATTGGGCACAATGTTGTACTTCCTCAGTTTGAAGCCACCCTGAACAGTTGACCCCGAGCATGGCAGGTAAGGGGAGCTAACACCACGGTTTTTCATCAGAGGCACAGAGGTCCTAGTGGATGGGCTAGTATGGAGGGTCCATTCTCTTCTCAGAGGAGGCCTCACCACCAGCCCCACCGAGCACGGTCTGAGCTCACCACCCAGCTCAGTGCAGTATCTGCGGTCTCTCTCTCTCTCACACACACACACACACTTTGATTATGGAATTTTCCAGATAGTGTTCCAAAGAATTCCCATTGTCAGGTATAGGAACTTTCAGTCATTCAACCCCCTGGGTGCAAAAATATGCACTTATTTTATATCCAATCACAGTTAGTAATTCTGGCTATTTCACTTTGTCTCACATTATTGTATTCAGCCAAACACTGCTTCTTTATACTTGTTGCGTTATGAAATACAATTTTGAGCAGAGAACATTTTATCCTCAGCTGTAATCTTGACCGTTATCTGAATTGTACCTTTTTCCTTGTTATGAAAGTTTCTCTTGCCCTTTGCCTGTGTCTGTTTCTGTCTGTAACAGTTACACTGTCTCCCACTCAGTTGGCTGGGCGGCTGGTTTGTGATGCAGAGGGAGGCCAGCAGCGCAGGTTAAGTTCCCCACACTGACAAGGGTACCATGAAGGGGACGCTCTCTCAACAATGGGCAATCGAGCATGGCAAATCCACTCTAAGCTGCACATCTTTGTACTCTGGGAGGAAACTGAAGCATTGGGAGGGAACCCACACAGATGCATGGGGAATGTTCAAACTCACCTGACGTTGGAATTGAAACCAGCTCCTTGGTGATGTGCGGCCACAGTGATAACCACATATCCATCATACACCTCAGTTAGCTCTGTTCATTACTTGTAGCTGACTAAAGAAATCCAACTGGCTTGTTCTGATAACTGAACTTGACCCAGTATTAGACCTTTATCATTGGCCATATCGCCAACCTGGTAACATTTAAAATTTGTTCTGAGCAGTGGAGGAGTGGGACTAGAAATGGAAACAGTGACACCCTCCAACCTCAGTCAGAACCGGACTGAGGAGAAATTCACAAAGTGGGAATTTATTCAAGTGGGAGTTCTCTCGCCCAGAAGGTTGGGATGGCTGAATCTTCATATTATATCGAGGCTGACTTTGTCTGATTTTCCATAGACAGGTGAATCAGGGATCATTGTGAAATCAGAGAAAAGTGCAGCTGGGAATGCAATGAGATGAGCCATGACCTTATTGACTGGTGGAATAGTGTCAAAGTTCCGAATGGCCCAGTCGTGTCCGTTCCATTCAGCCCTTCGGTCCTGCTGTGCAGGAGCAGATTGAGGCCACTCCGATGGTTTGGTGTTGTTTGGCAAATGTATTGGAAAATCCAGGCTAGGTCAGGCAGTGACCGTCCTCCTCCAATCCCTCTTTTCAGGCTTCTCCTCTCTGTAACTTCTGCTCCTGATGTAGGTCATGTTACAGGCTCAGATTCGCATTGAATACAGCCCCCATGCCCCACACAAGGTCAACTCAGACAAACCCTCTGCCGTCTCTGAATGCAACATTTTACATCATGACTTCCAGGAAAATAATCAAATATTTTTCAAAAAACATAAATAAGAACGTAAGAAATAGGAACCTGCGCTCATTCAATAAGAACGTGGCTGATCTACTCCATGGCTCAACTCCACTTTCCTGCTAACCCCTTGCATCCCTCAACTCGCTGAAATGTCACAAACCAATCCACCCGTCTGTAAATATAATCAGTGACACAACCTCCATAACTCTCGGGGTTAGGAAATTCCAGCCATTCCTACATTCTGAAAGAAGACATTTCTTTACGTCTCAGTTTGAAATCGATTTTCCTTATTCTGTATCTACATATCTGACTTCGAGACTCTGCTCTCGTGTGGAACCACATTCTCAACAACGACCTTGTCAAGCCCCCTATGTATCTTATCCGTTTCAGTAATGACATTCTCATTCATTTAAACCACAATGAATAATCACCTCAGCATTTTTGATGTATTCAATAATTCAAACCATTCATTCCAGGAACCAGTAAAATGAACCAACATTTCTGCATCAGCATGCTGACGTAATGTTTCATATACAGGAACAGTCCAATCCGTTGTACTGCTCCTTTTTTGGGAGTCCTCTCCATTTAATAACAGATTCGAATGTATATCGCACTCAGCTCCCGTCGTCAGGAGCTGAGTGCAGCTCTTGTAAGCAGCTCTTGCCATCGGACTGATATTTGTGGTACTCCAGTAGATACATTTTTTTTCATGAAGATCGATGAATCATGGCTCTCCGATTTGTAAGTGTTTACCAAATGCCACCACATGCTAATGCATTACCCATCAGACTATGAGCTTCTGTCTTGTATAAGAACCTTTACTTTGTGATACCTTGTGGAAAATCTCTAGAAAGCCTCATGTCTACCAGTCCCCCTTTATCAAGGCCACTTGTTACATTCTCATGGATTTCCAGAAACACTTTGCATTATTTTACAGGCAAAATGTAGTTCTCCTTTAACAAGACCATGCTGACTCTGTGTGAAGCTTTTCTTAATGCTCTGCATTTCCTTCATTAATAACAGACTCTCACAGATTCCCAGCAATTATAGTTAGGCTAAGTGTTTCCTGCTTTCAGTCTCGCTCGTTTCTTGAAGACAGGCGCCACATTGGAGGGTCTCCAGTTTCACTGGATCACTCCTTTAATCCAGAGAGCTATGGAATATTTAACACAGAGCCACCAGCCACTCTATGACCACTTCTTTTAAAACCAGCTATGAATTGCTGATGACCTGTTTAACCTTGGTCTTATCTGTTTGAGAATTGTCTTGTTCCTCATGTTAGAGACAGCTCAATATTTTCCCTGCTGTTACCATTTTGCTTATATCATTGAAATATTTACAGCTCCTTTACCTGTGAGGAATGATGTAAAATACAGGTGTAAATTATCTGTCTGTTTCCTGTATCCAGTTCCCCAGTCACACCCACCATCCTCAATATACTTTCCTGGCTTCCTTTTTATCAAAGATCACACACACACATGCGCGCGCACACACACACACACACATCTTTAACTCTTCTTACATACATGGAAAAGCTTGTGCTGCTTGTTTTTATATTTCTTGCCAATTTACTTATATCACATCTTTTCTTCCCTTTTCTTCGCTTTCTATATTCATACAGCCTTAACACATACAAGCACAATCTTTGGTCCAACATGTCCATGCCGGCCAGGTTTTCCAAACTAAACTATTCCCATCTTCTTGCATTTGGCCCATATGCCTCTAAACGGTCCCCATTCACATGTTCGTCCAAATATCTTTTAAATGTTGGAGGTGTACTTGCATCTGCCAGTCTTCCTCTGGCAGCTCATTCCATAAACATGTCACCCTCTGTACAAATAACAGTTCCTTCTTCGTCCCTTTTAAATCTTCCCTCTTCCACCATAAACCTATGGCTCTATGAGTTACTTTACCTATCCTGTTGAAAAGACCTCGGCTTTTCACCCTGCCCAAGTCTCCCCTGATTTTGTAAATTACTATAATGTCACCCCTCAACCTCTTATACTCCATCTGATACTAACTTCAAGAACAAGCATTTAAAGATCAGCACGGTAAATTTGAAACAATGTTAAAAGTGACAGGTAAACAACGCTCAGCCCAAACTTCATACTGTTATTTGTTTTCTTCTTTATGTTACAATACTAAGGCAGCATGAAAATCTTACTAGTGCCAATAAGCCGTCAAGCACCTGAATTCCTTTGCCTGACGGCAGTGATCTCTACAGTGAAAATGTATCTCTGGACAGATCTATATAATACCACATATTCAACATTCTCCCTCCTGGTCTCCGTATGACCTTATGTGATTGTGTCTGCTTTATCTTGCACACAATAGAGAGAACCCCTTTCCCCCATTCACATCTTAACTGAATCTCAGTTTATACCATCTTCTCTTTTCACCACTGCTAAAAGCCTGTTTATCTGTTGTCACACCCTATTTTCCCTTTCACCTACCCCCCACCTCTGGCAAGGAACTAAAATGCCCAGTTTCCAATCCTTTTCAGTTCGGAAGAAGGATCACACTGGACTTGAAACGCTAACTGTTTCTCTGTCTCTGCAGATGCTGCCAGACCTGCGAAGTTTCTCCAGAAATGAATAGGCACAGCACAAATTTTCAGTTAAACAAATAACTATGAATACTAGAAATAAAAATGCACAAATTGCTGTAGAAAGTGGGAGCTTTGTCGAAGGGTCGCTGGACATGAAAGATGAACTCAGCTTTCGCCTCACAAGATACAGCCAGACCTCCTTAGTTTCTCCAGTAGTTTCTGTTTTAGAACATTTTCCAAAGACGTGTTGAATCTGCTCCAACACCCTGTCCAGCAGAGAGCGCTGTACATTGGGAAGTGAACAAAACGCAAAGTGCACAAGTTCATTGTCTCTGAAACGACATAAGGCTGGCATCACTGACACGACAAAGGTCTTAATCATGGTCAGGGAGAAAAACAGAGGAAAAAAATTCACTTCAAACATCGAAGATGTTATGATGGGAAAGAAAATGATTCCGATTAATATGTTAAAGTAACATCACAAATTGGAGGCATGACATCAGGGAGAGACCCTCAGCAGAATGAGAATATGAAACTGGACGTGTTTGCACACCAGAAACCAGGTTAGGTTACTGAGTACAGGGCTGATGGACGAATGGGTATGGGTGTGAACTGGGGGAAAGTCAGTAAAATTGATTTGTTGTGCAAATATCACTGGATTACTGATCCAGATCAGGATAATTCTCTGGCAGCTGGTGGAAGTTGAAAACAACAAACAAAATATCGAGGCATAAAATCTGGTGCCAGTAATATTGACTTTGAATCTAATGCCCATTGTTAGCATCTGTCCCTTCCCCAATGTACTTTCAGGAAGTGAATCTCCTGTGCTTCCCGGTCTGGTCTACAAGTGTCTCCAGACACACAGACATGTGCGAAACTCTATTCTGGTCTCTGAAACGGCCAAGCAACACACTCATTTGTATCAAATTGCTCTGAGTTCTTAAAGGATAAAACCAGACAGAACACTGGCAACGATCTTTGGAAAAGGGAACAGGAAACACAGTCCTTTCAACCAGACATATGCTGCCCTGCTAATGTTTAAGAGCTTGTGAATACAATGACAGAGCTTTCCCACAGACTGCACAGAAACATCAGGAAGGGAGCAGGGCATTAGACACGTATAGCTTCCCTGTTCTCGCACATGGAGACAAGTTTACTTTTATAACCCTGGTTAATACATTCTTCAGAAACTCATCAATTCCTGTCTTATGCTGCTCAATGATTGACCATCCAACCCATACAATCACAGAAGCACTGACTCTGTACTGTCAGAAATACAGCACGATCTACATTCGTCCCACTTTCCGATACGAGGCCCATAGCCCTGTATCTTATGGCACTTCAAGGGCACGACCATGTATTTATTGACGGTTGTGAGGTTACCTGTGCCACCTGCCCTCTCAGGAAGTGCATTCCTGAACCCAACAGCCTCTGGATGAAAACCAATCCTCAAATCCTCACTAAACATCAAACCCTTCACTCTAAAATGATACTCCCTTCTTCTTCGCCCTTTGACTGAAAGGAGCAGCTGCTGTCTATCCATCCTGTCCATGGTCCTGGTAAGCTTATCCTTCCGAAGCACGTCCCTCTCAGCCTTCTCTGCTTCAAAGTAAACAACCCGAGCTGATCTACTCCATCCAAGGGAATATCCTGGTGAATCTCCACTGTATCCTCTCCAGTGCAATCACATACTTCATGTAATGTGACTCCCAGAACTATACATAGTATTCCATTTGGCCTAATCAAAGTTACACATTGCTCTTATAATCTGTGCCTCCCTGAATACAGTCTATGTTTATGGTCGCTATGATTTGTCAACTTGTGCATTAAGCTGTTTAATCACACTCACGGGTGTTAGATTGGATTATTTACAGTGTGGAAACAGGCAATTCGGCCCAACAAGTCCACATCGATCCACCGAAGCGCAACCCATCCATTCCCCTACATTCACCCCTTTACCTAACACTACGGGCAATTTAGCATGGCCAATTCACCTGATCTGCACATCTTTGGACAGTGGGATGAAACCAGCGCACCCGGAGGAAATCTCCACAGACACGGGGGGTATGTGCAAGCTCCACACAATCAGTCGACTGAGTCGGGAATTGAACCCGGGTCTCTGACGCTGTGAGGTAGCAGTGCTAACCACTGTGCCACTGTGCCACCGTGCCACCCATTATGTGGAGTAGCACTCTCTGAGCTTCCTAGTGTGCTGCTATTCTTTGAGTCCTCCCCTGTCTGGTTTCTTCTTCCAAAATACATCACCTCATATTTATCAGGGTTACATTCCACCGGCTGTTGATCCAGCCATCTGATCAATCCACCTGTATCTTCCTGTAATATAAGGCCTTCCTCCTCACTGCCAACCAACCAGCCAAGGTTTGTGTCAAACGCAAACTGATTTATCACACTCACCCCAATCCCTTCCATATTCATAGCTGCATCATTTATGAATATGATAAATAATAAGGTTAAAAATCATAAAACATCAGTTTATAATCCAACAGTTTTATTCGGAGGAACTAGCTTTCACATCGCTGCTTCTTCATCACGTGATCATGCTCTTCGAAAGGTCATGCCTCCAAATAAACTGTTGGAATATCATCTAGTGTTTGTAACTTTTTTAAATTTCCCCAAGCCAGTCCAACACAAGCATCTGCGAATCACAAATAATTTGGGACACAGCACTGATCCCTGTGGTACACGATTGGATACTGTTCTCCAGTCAAACAAACAGACTTCTACCAGCAGACCTTCTGTCTCCTGCCACTAAGTTGATTTGGAAGAAACTTGGCAAGTCACTTATGAGTCCTACCTGTTCCCTGGTTATTCTGTTCCACTTGACATCCCAGTCGAATATCTGGGGATTCTCCCGAATCTTGCCCTGCCAGTCTGTTCCCATGTCCCTGTGCTGGTCAGTCCCCTTCAAATGAAGAATTGCCTTCTTATTGCAGTCTGAAATGGTCTATCCTTTACCTGGCATTATTTGCCTTAAATGTAGAGTAGACAACCAGAGAAAAATCCTGTTTATTTCCACCTTGTCATATGTTTAGTAACTTTTCTAAATTTCACTATGATCACCTCTCATTCTTTGAAACTCTAAAGAACACAGGCCGAGTTTCCACATCAGGCAATCTCACCATCTGAGGGATTAATCTGGAGACTGTCCATTGCACATCCTCCGTGGTCAGTACATTCTTTCTCAGAGTGGGTCACCAACACTGGACTCAATACGTTATGTACAATTTCATTAGCAAGCTGTGAAACTGCTTCAACATGACCTTCCGACTATATTCTGATTCACTTAAATGAAGGCGAACCTGACTTTAACTTTCCACTTCTATATATTTCTCCAATTACCATTTACATTACTTTATTCATGAATTCACTGCATGAGTTCTGATAAAAAAAAAGCCTTCTGAAAATCGAAATATGCCATTTCTGTGTTGCAATAAACAAGTTCTAATCGTTCTGAAGTTTGTCAAATATGAACACTCTGTCAGACTCTGTCAGTGCATTCTGATTCTCTCCAATGTGGTTGTTAATTAAGAAATATCCAATATCTGACCCTATATAATAAATTCCATCAGTTTCCCTACAGATGTCAAGTTAATCGGTCTGCAGTTCTCCACACTATCTCTTCTTCCCTTTGCAGTTACTTGAATCCCTCCCATCCATCTACAATGCTTGGAACACATTTACTAACTTCCAGCCTCTGCAGAATGTACAGGGAAAAAAAAGTCATCGACAGCACCATTAATGCGTCTATTGCTGATTTATTTCTAATATTTTGATATGATGTACAACTGGCTCATCAGACTTAGCAATGCTCAATCCAGCTACAATACTACTATGCTAGCCTTCAACTACTACCTTGTTACTGATATGAATTGACTTTATGTCTTTAGTTCCACAA
Source organism: Chiloscyllium punctatum (assembly GCF_047496795.1). Lineage (NCBI taxonomy): Eukaryota > Metazoa > Chordata > Chondrichthyes > Orectolobiformes > Hemiscylliidae > Chiloscyllium > Chiloscyllium punctatum. Next base: position 151,429 of record NW_027309931.1, read on the forward strand.
GTTCCATGTGATCACTAAGTATTTCTCAGCGATTTTCCTCCGTGATGACAGATGCAAAGTAATTGGCTGCTTTCTTCATCGTTTCCCTGTTCTCCACAATAACCTCTCCTCTCCCGATTACAAAATTCCACATTTGACCCTGCTTTTATTTTGTTTTCTATGCAATACAGATTGTAGATTTATGTAGTTTTTGTGTTCTTCTTTCACAGAGTCATTAAAAGCCCACAGTATGAAAAAGGCCCTTGGGCCCAACAAGTCCATCCTGCCCCTCCGAAGAGTAACACCCAGACCCATTCCCGTCCGATTCTACATTTTGCGACTGATGCAGCAAATCTACACATCGCTGAACACATTGGGCAAATAAGCATGGCCAATTCACCTAACGTGTAAATCTTTGGACTGTGGGAGGAAACCGGAGCACCCGGAGGAAACCCACGCAGACACGGGGAGAATATGCAAACTCCACACAAACAAATTTCTGAGAATTCTCCGGTTTCCACCATGTCTGAAATTCTTCTGAAATCACTTCCTACGATTAATATAATCTTTAATTTATCATGTTAGCATTCATTAAGTCATTTGCCCTTTCCTTGGTGATTCTATCTTAAAGAAATAGACATTTTATTTCAGACATTGCAGTATTTCTGCAGAGCTTCTGGTCTTGACCAGGTGTATCCAAGAACAGAGCAAAAGACGAGAGAAGATATTGCAAGGGTCCTGGCTGATCTTTTTGCATCGTCGCTGGCCACGGTGGAGGTCCTGGAAGACTAGAGGGTAGAGAACGCTGTGCCCTTGTTCAAGGAGGGCTGCGAAGAAGAACCTGCAAACTATAGACCAGTTAGCTTAACAACTGTAATAAGTTGAGAAGGTTCTGAGAGATAACATATACATGCATTTGAAAAGACACGGATTCATAAGGAGCAGTCAGCGCTGCTTTGTGCATAGGATATCATGGCTCACAATTCTTTAAGGTTCTTTTGAGGAAGTGACCTGGAATGTTGATGAGGTTGGGGTGGTAGACATAGTCTATCTAGATTTCAGAAAGGCCTTTGATAAGGTTCCACATGATAGGCTGCTCTGAAAGATTCGATAGCATGGAATCCATGGGACTCTGGCAAATTGGATATTCAATTGGCTTGATTGTAGAAAGCAGAGGCTAATACTGGAAGGATGCTTGTTGGACTTGAGGCCTGTGACTAGTGGAGTGTCTCAGGGGTTGGTGCTGGTCCTATTCCTGTTTGTTATCTATATTACTGATTTGGATGAGAATGTGCGAAACATGATTAGTAATTAGGCTGATGACAACAAAATAGGCAGGACTGTGAACAGTGAGGTTATCAGAAATTGCAGCAGGACCTTTATCAGCTTGGGAAGTGGGCTGAGAATTGGCAAATGGAGATTAACATGTGGGATGTTGCTTTTTGAAAAGTCAAATCCAGGTTGGAATTTCGTGGTGAATGTTAGACCCTGAAGAATTGTTGTGGAACAGGGTGACCTTGGTGCTCAGATCCGTGGTTCTCTGAAAGTAGTTGCACGTAGACAGGGCTGTGAAAAAGGCTTTTGGCACACTGGCCTTCATCAGTCAGGGCATTGAGTATAGACGTTCGAGAGTTATATTGCAGTTGGACAGGACGCTGGTGAGACATGCACTTGGAGTATTGTGTTCGGTTTTGTTCACTTGCCATAGGAAGGATGTGATTAAATTGGAAAGAGGACAGAAGAAATTTACAAGTATGTTTCCAGTACTCAATGGTCTGAGTTGTAGGGAGAGTTTGGACAGGAATTTTTCTTTAAGTGGAAAGAAACTGAGGGGAAATCGTATAGATATGTATAAGATCATGAGATGCGTCAATAAGGTGAATGCACTCATTCTTTTTCCCAGTTTTGGGAATCAAAGACTAGAGGACATCAGGTTAGAGGTGAAAGAATAAAAATGATCCTGAGCACCAAGTTTATTATGCAGAGGTTAGTAGACATATGGAATTAGCAGACAGCAGTTTGATTGAGGCACGTACATTAACAACATTCAAAAGGCTTTTAGACAAATACGCGGTTAGGAAGAAGAATAAGGGACAAGGGAAGGGAAATGGAATTAGCATGGATGGATATTTTGGTCGGCACGGACCACTTTGGTCCAAAGGGCAGGACTTCATGATTCTAATATTCTAACAACCATTTCGTGTCTACCACTCCGTGTTCAAACATTCGAGATTGTATGCAGGCGCCGTGTAAAATGCAGTATATTAACCTCTCTAGTCCTCAGAGCAAGGTTCTTAATGAGTCCTTCTCACCACACAAAACCAAATCCAAAATAACCTGCTCTCTTGTTTGAGTCACAACATACTCTTCAACCAACCTGTTATACGCTAATGGAATTTACTTTTCACAACATTGGCAGTCACTTAGTTAACGCAGTTTAGATGCAATTTGAGATCATGCAATAATACAATATTTGCATCTCTAATTTACAGAGCATATAATGCACAGAATTTGCCCGAGAGCAAATAATACACTAATACACTAATGCTTGCTTCTCCTTCCTATTTCAATGATCCACCCAAACTGATTCTGTGGAAGCTGAGGGACAGGGTCTGTGGCGTTATTAGTGATAGACGTGAACAAGCCATTCTGGGAGGGTCACCTCGACACTGACATGATCTGAAGAAATGACCAGCATCACAGGACAAGCATCAATATCCTCCCCACTCTGCCAGGTTAACTTTCACCGTACTCTCTCTGCGCCCTCACACTCACTACCTGTTATAGCACCTACCCCTTAACAAGGCTCATACCTTATCTCCAAATAAGGCTCAGGCACTACCACTCTCACTATTGAATTCAGCACCTACCACCACCCACCCCTCCCCACCCGCGCACTCTCTCCCTCTACTATACTTCCAATACTAATAACCCTGCATGGATACAACACTGTGGACTGACTCCTTCCGGACACCTCACCATTCCCCCTCCCCTTCCACCTACACCAGCACTAACAGCATGGACACACACTCCCACCACCACTCCCTCCCCCGCTTTCTCCCATTCCCACAGAAACGGACTGTAATAGGAGAGAAAGGGCCAAGCCAGATGGTGGAGCACCCGATATCTGATCCGCCTCCACCTCCCCCCCCAACCATGTGGGGAGGACCCTGGTATCAGCCAGAGAGGACCGGGAGGTGTGTATGGAGATTCCTCGACATCCATGTCCCTCCAACTGAGTAAAAAAACAATGTTCAGTGAAGGGCAATTCGCACTTTAACCATTCTGTCTGTTCTCACAATTTTCTCCCTCCCAAAACAACATATATCTCATTGCAGAGCGATACAGACACAAAAATATTCAGAGACATATGTAAATACGCTAATATACTGTCACTCGCCGTACATACACGGAGATAGAACCGCACACAGGTATTGGCATACGGAGACATAGACAGTCGCACACAAATAGACACAAGCACAAGTAAAACGCACAGGCTAATACACAGATGACCCGATGTCAGCACATAAATACACAAACAGACAGGCACATGAACAAACACACACAAGTGCACATACGGACCCACAGAGACACAGACACTAGTGCTTATAAGACAGAGATAGATAGGTTTTTGATGAATAAGCATGTCAAGAGTTACGAAGAGTAGTCAGGAGAATGATGTTGAGAAATCTCTAATCTCTCTAGCATTCAGAGTCGATGGGCCGAATGTCCTAATTCTGAATTTTTAATGCTCGTGTGGTGTCATGCTATCAGTTATTCTCTTCCTGGGACAGGAGCAGGGAATGAGTTTAATACATACTTGATTGAAAAGGGTCAGTGGTCCTACTGGACAGGTTTAGAGGGCTGAATGGTTTATGTCTATGCCTAATTATTATGTCCTTGTATTTCAAAAAAGGTGGCGATTTCATGTTAGGTTAATACAGTTTAAAATAACAGGTCCCACACTGAAATAAGGTCGCCCCTTTCACTTTAGTGTTGCATTATCTGTAGGGTCCTCATCCTCAGGGAGCAGTGAAGACTCGGTTTTTGAAGATATTCAAGGCTGAGCTCGACTGATCTTTGCTGGACAGGAGAGTCAATATTTATTGGGAACAGACAGGAGCCGGATGGTCAGACACAATCGGATCAGTCAGGAGCATTCTGACTGCTGGCGCCGAATGGACAACTGCTGTCCCTACCCCATGTGTTGTTCCTTCAATCCACCCTCGAGGCTGTTACAGATACATGCTGCTCTCCCTACGTCATGTGTTGTTCTCGTAATCCACGCTCGATACTGTTACAGAAATATCCTGCTGCCCCTACCCCATGCATCGTTCCCTGAATCCACCCTCGAGGCTGTTAGAAAGATATACTGCTGCCCCTACCCCATGCATCGTTCCCTCAATCCACCGTCGAGTCTGTTACAGATATATGCTACTGTCCTTACACCATGTGTTGTTCTCATAATCCACGCTCGATGCTGTTGCAGAGACATACTGCTGCCCCTACCACGTGTCGTTCCCTCAAACCACCCTTTGATGCAGTTACAGAAGTATACTGCTGGCCCGACCCAATGTGTTGTTCCCTCAATCCACCTCGATGCTGTTACAGGGAAATATTGCTGCCACTACCCTATGTATTGTGCCCTCCATCCACCCGTTGAAGCTGTGACAAAGATAGGGGGCACCTCATTTAGCCAGTCATTATCGTTACCATGAGACTGGAAGAGTATATTCTGCCTATTTAATAAGTTACAGAGGAAAATAGAAGTAATCATTTTAGCTCATTGAGTACATTTTACTGCACAGGACGCCATGTAAACATCTGAGCTCTTACACAGGAAGCTATTGCTAACAGGAAATAGAGAGTAGCGATAAATGCTTATTTTCACATTACAAAGCTGTAACTGGTGGAGTGCCTGAGAAATCACTATGGGATCATCAACGATCAGTACCTGGACCAAAGATCTGTAGGAAGGGTCTGAATATATTAAAGCCCAATTAGCTTAAACACCAAGCTGGTCATCCAGTATGTCATCAAATGGAGGTCGTGTGTGATCAATGTGATATAGGCAAAAGGAGATTAGTGAGCAAACCTTCACCAGATATAGCATAATGTGAGTTGTCTATTTTGGATGGAAGGATAAGACAATGGTAAACAATTTAAGTGGAGAGAGATTGCAGAACTCTGAGATACAGACCATATGCATGATCCTGCTACACGAATCAGATATAGTTAGTCTGCACTTGCTGTAAGTGATTTGGAAGCTAAGTGGAATGATTGTGCTTCTGGCAATGGGTACCAGGTTTAATGAGGAATGATTTACTGCATCTGTACCGGTAAAAGTGAGGAGTGCAGATGCTGGAGATCAGAGTCGAACAGTGTGAAGCTGGAAAAGCACAATCAGGCAGCGTCCGAGGAGCAGGAAAATTGGCGTCACGGGTATAAGTCTTTCATCAGGAATATGCCCGAAACATCGAGTCTCCTGTTCGTTGGGTGTGCCTGACCTGTTGTGGTTTTCCAGCATCACATTTTTCGAGTCGACATCTGTACAGGGCGTTGCTAAGACCACATCTGGTACATTATATGCAGTTTTGATCACTTAACCTAAAAAAAGTTCTTGAAGCTTATGAACAATGTTTTGTTCACACTTTTCTGGAATGAAGGCCTTTTGTTTTGAAACATTATCAATTTTCGTCTTAGATGAGAAATCCTTTAGAAGCATACACAATTTTGAGAAAAATCAGCGGGATGCACATTCTCTCTTCTCAGGGAGACAAAAACTATGGAATAAATTTTAAGAATAAAATGCATTGACTTTAGCACAGATATTATGAAAACATCAGTCGATTTTTAAAAATTAAGCACATGAATACCAACAAATCATCAAATTATAAATCAGGAATTTTCTTTTTTGCAAATGAAAGGCACTGCGTATAACAACAGCAATGATGCATTTGCATATCGTCCATTCTGATCCATTCCAGAGAATGTTCACGATGGGCGCACATGGCCCAGTTTGGTGTTGAGTTGACAGGATTGCATGTTTCAACACAGAGAGGGAGAACAATGTTCCCTGCCTGAGAAGCAGCAGCCGATTGATCCCTCTCTCTTCTTTTGTTCCAACTGGCAACAGTAAATCTCTGACTCACCTCTACCTGATGAGTCGTGGAATATTCCTGATGAGAGGTTCATTGGAATCTCTCTCTACCGTCTGAAGCAAAGGGAATTCAGCTAAATCCAACTATTCTGGGGAGAAATCACATCACAAGTAGCTTGCCTGAGCAGAATGGGCGGCTCGGCGGCTCAGTGGTCAGCACAGCTACCTCCCAGCACCAAGGTCCTAGGTTTGATTCCAACCTCGGGCGACTGTCTGTGTGGAGTTTGCATATTCTCCTCGTGTCTGTGTGGATTTCCTCCGGGTGCTCCGGTTTATTCCCACTGGTCCCCTGCAGGTCAGGTGAATTAGCCATGCTAAATTGCCGATAGTGTTCGGTGCATTAGCCAGAGGGAAATGGGACTGGATCAGTTAATCTTGGGAGGGTCGGTGTGCACTTGTTGGGCTGAAGGGCCTGTTTCCACACTGAAAGGAATCTAAACTAATGACTTCAGAGGACCAAATAACATTTGGGACAGTCTATCATCTATCCAGTTGTTATGGTTCAACTATTATGAAACTCTGGAAAGCTTTCATTTTTCTGCTTGTCATAAGATCTCTGTGTCTGTGTTTCACATTATTCTAGAAGATGAGCCAGGCTGAAATTTATATCATTAGCCATATCACTAAACTTTGAAATTTGTTGTAAAAAGTGGAGCAGTGTGACAGCAAAATGAAACACTGACCCTGCAATATTGATTGGACCACAAATGACAAATTCTAAAAGGGCTGTTCAAGTGGGAGTTCCCTTCCCCAGAAGTTTGTGGTGCCTGGATGTTTACATTTATTCAAAGTTTGTCTGTTAAATATTTGATAGACAAGTGAATGGAAGAAAATGGTGCACGTGCAGACGAAGTACTGCTGAGACCACAATCAGATCAGCTACGATCTTAGTGCGTGGCAGAGCAAAGACAAAGTGCCTAATGGCCCACTCCTACTCCTCAGTCCGATGTTCCTATATTCCATTCAGCCCCTCACAGCTCTGCACAGGAGTAGACAGAGGCCAATTGCTCGAAATACCTGGTCCACAGTAATACAGGATCTGCTACTGTCCCTCACAATTGTCACACAAAGTTTGGCGTGGGTTGAAAAATGTTAATTCAAAACCCAGGCTGGGCTCAAAAGACACCTCTTGTCTATTAATAGAGTGTCTCCTCTCTGCAACTTGTGCTTCATTTGTTGGTCATGGTGCAGATCCAGATTCACTGTGAATACAGTCCCCATACCTCACCCAGAGATGACTCATAAAATGCTTTGTTCTCTGTAACTGTAACATCCAATAACGGAATGTTCAGGAAAATTACAACCATTAACCTCCGAATTACAGAATATGAGAGCATAAGGAACAGGATCGGATGGTAATTCGGATGGTCAGGCCTGCCGTGCCATTGTATAAGATTATGGATGATCCAATGTTGTTATCTACTCTGCTTTATTTCCCAATTTTTCACATCCCTCAATTCCATGGCAGGTCGAAAACCCACTTACCACATCTGTGAATACTTTTAGTGATATAGCTCCCCGAACTCTCTTTACCAGATAATTTCTGACATTCACTATCCTCTGTAAGAAGGTTAGACGCCCCAAACATACACAATAACCTATTTGTATGTTCAAAAGAGTGAACACAGCAGCTCACGTAAGAGTGACAGACCCTGATATCAAGGCAGGAGTTGACTCAGGATGGAATCAAGAAACGTTGACTAAATTAAATGTAATAGGAATCAGTCACAATCTCTCCACTGGGGGTCAGAGGAAGATGTTCATGGTTGTGGACATCAATCCTTTCAGTCCCGGGACATCCCTACACGAGATCCTCAGGGTAGCTTCCTCGACACAATCATCTTCAGCTGCGTCATCAATGTCCTTCCCCATCATTACATCAGAAATGGGGATGATCACTGAAGATCACACAATGTTCAGAATATTTTCCACCCTCAGCTCCTGAAGCAGTCTGTGTCCATGTGCAGCAAGGCCCGGACTGCATTCCAGTTTGTGCTGTTAAAGTGTTGGTAAGATTTATGTAATAGTAGGGCCAGACATTGCACATTTCCATATTTAAAAGAGGAGCTTATTCAGCATCTTAAGCTGGTTACACATGAATATGAACTAGCATTCTGCCCATCAAATCTACTGAACAGGAAGAGTGCAATACCTTCAATACTCCTGCCTGTTACGTCGGAAAAGGAGGGGTCTGGTCAGCACATAGAACTGTTAAACAGGAACAGGTGGAGCCAAAACAGTCACTCGAAACTGTTCCACCGGACCAGGAAGAGGCCATTCAGACTTGCAAAGGCTTATACATGAACAGGAGGATGTCACTGATGCTCCAACATGACAATTCACAGGAGTAGATCTTGATGTTTATCGTGGTTCCATTGTCTGTGGAACAATTGCTACTTTAACGTGGTTTGCTGGCAGTGAGGAGGGAAGCGAGATGTTTTCTGTCAAGTCTCAAGGAGACATTTTCCGTCTCTGAAACGGCAGACCCATGTTCTCCGTGGGGATCGGAAGCTGGTGGGAATAGTTAACTGTTTTAGATTGAAGGTATTGTGGCTGATGTTGGGATTATGAATAACATGACATTCAGTGCAGGATCACGCAACAAATGCACTGCATTAGTATGTGGAGTTTTTATTCAAAGTCTGGATTTTCTGCTCTCTCATTGATATGGGGAGTGGGGGTGGTTGGGGGGAATATTTTCAGAGGTACTAAAAGTATCTAGAATTTAATAAAGTTAGTAAAAAAGGCAGTGGGATCTATCACCGTATCAATGTCTGTTCAGAACATCATGTGTGATTGTCCATCCCCCTGAACTTCCAACACAATCCCATCTTATTGTCTCACAGTGCGACAGATTAATCTTCACTCACTCCTCATGGTACCATCATCCCAGGGATTAGTTTGGTGGAACTCCTTTGAACTCTCTCTGTGGTAAGGAGATCATTCCTTATAAAGGAGAGAAAATCTGTGGACAATGCCCCAAATCCTGCCTCAACAAATCTCTCAGGGATGATCACATTAATTACTTTCCCTCACTTCGCCGTCTCCATTTCTTTCTCATGGTGTAAAAAGCATCATTCTCTATATATTGTCACTGATGCGAAATTTACATCTTCCTTACATCTGTATGTCAGTATCAATAAAACCAGCATCAGAGGTGCCGATCGAGATGGACATCACTCTCGGGGACAGACTCAATGAGATGGAATACACCTAAAATAAGGAATAGTCGCCTCCCTGATGGAAATGAGCAGGAGCAATATGGGAAACAGGAAGTAGGAGGGAGTTATCTTTCATTTTCTTCTTTTTCACGAGGCATATGAAGCCCTGGTCAGACCAGCATGTTATCCCTATCCTGAACTGAGTGGCTGGTTCAGCTGTTCCATTGGACAGTAAACAGGAAACCACATTGCTGTGGGTTTGTAGTTACACGGAGACCTGACCAAGGAAGGATAACTCATTGCCTTCTCGAAAGGACATGACACAAGCAGATGGGCTACTGTTTATTACAAATAATGATGGTTTCTTTTAAATTCCATCAACGTGCTTCATGAGACATTAACAGATAATTATTCTGTGCCTCTACATGAAGAGTCAATGACTTGAGCACCACGCACTATCTTCCTGTCTGACAGATTCTGTGGAGGGAATAAGTTAAACATCTCAAGTACAATTCCTTTCACATGGACATGTGGTTAGAAGGGACTTGAAACAGATGAATCCAGATTTCATACTGGCACAAATAAAGAAGTTTATTCAGAAGTTGTACTGAGGCTGACGATTAGACCGGGACATCATAATAGTGGTACTGGGCAGGATTGGTGAGTGGGGAGGATATGGAAATGTAGATCTGTGCAGGGCTAGAAGGATTATGGAGTTTGAGAACAGTCTGATTCCTTCTCGCATATCAGTGAGCAATTTATAAATAGCAATTTGCTTTGTAGAATTTATCAGGAAAGGAATTTTTGATTGGAAGTGAAGACACTGATTTCCCCTTTTCCAAAATTTACCTAACATGAGCAGAAACACAGAGAATGACTTACTAGGAACACCAACTATACCATTACCTCTGATGCTATCTTCTCCCTCTCAAATTGCAGAATAAATTCAATCATATTGTGATTACTGCTTCCTTCGTGTTCCTTCACTTTAAGTTCTCTTAAATAGTCTGCCTCATTGCACAACACTAAACCCAGTATTGCCTATTCCTGAGTGGGCTCCACTACAAGCTGCTCCAAAAAGCCCTATCGAAGATACTCCACAAATTAGTTTTCTTTCAAACCACTAACACCCTGATTTTCCCAGTCCCCACCCAGTGTATTAAAATCTCACATGACTACGGTACTTTGCCTTTTCTATGCATCTTTTCTATCTCCTGGTGTATATTGTGACGCAGCTCCTGACTACTTTTTGGAATCCTGAACATAATGCCATTTATTCAACCTTTCGGGATACTCTATTCAACCCACACTGATTTTGTGCCATCTGACCCTACTTTATGTCATTCAGTCAGAATGTTATACAGTCAGAGAGATGTACAGCATGGAAACAGATCCTTCAGTCCAACTCGTCCATGCCGACCAGGTTACCCAACTTAATCTAGTCCCATTTGCCAGCACTTGGCTTATATCTTTCGTACCCCTCCGATTTACATACCCATCCAGATGCCTTTTAAATATTGGAATGGGACCAGTGTCCATCACTTCCTCCCACAGTTGTTTCCATACACACACCAGTCTGTGCATGAAAAAACTCATCCATAGATTCAATCAATAAGCACATCGACCTGGACCCAATATACTGGCCATTGCAACGGACAGCTGGAACTGACAACCGGAAGCGGCAGATTCAAACCACTATAAATGCCGGAGGAGATCACAGAAACGCTTCATAGGAGGATGAGAATGCCACCAAGACAGGGAATGAAACGTCTGCAACACAAATGCCCAGCTCGGCGAACAGAACCACAACAATGAACACACGAGCTATAAATCTTCTCACAAACTTTGAATATTCTCTGTGACCAAGATTGAGAGTCCTGACGGTTGTGCTGCCTACCTGGTGCTTGCGTTTGGGATATGTCATCTGGGGTGCAGAAGAACTTGGAGTGGGAGGGGAATGAGTCAGTGGCTAGGGTTCGTGTAGGTACCAATGGCTGGGCAACCAAATGACAATGAGAAGAGGTCGGTAAATACAGAACTGAACTGTTATATTGGAATGCAAGGAAGAAATAATGTAAATAAGCTTGTGACTCATACACACATTAGCATATATGACGTGGAGGGCATCATAGTGACATTACTGAAAGAGGATCAAGAGTGGGAGCTGAATATTCAAGGGTATTCATCCTGTCGAAATGATAGGCATGTGGGAGAGAGACAGATTTGTCTCATTCGCAAGAAATGGAATTGAATCAATTAGAAGAAATGAAATAATCTCAGATGGTGTAGAATCTTTGTCGGTAGAACTGGGGAATCAAAAAGCTGAAAAAATGCTGTTGCAGTTACATACAGGCCGCCAAACAGTAGTCAGGAGGTGGGGTGCAAGGTACACAGGAGATAGAAAGACCTGTAGGAAAGGCAACGTTACAGTGATCATGTGGGATTTCATTATGCAGGTGGACTGGGAATTCAGTTTGATAGTTTGTAGGAAAAGGCATTTGTGGAATGTCTATGAGATGGCTTTTTGTAGCAGATTGAACAGGCAGACTAGATGAGGGGAGCTTTGGATAAAAGAAGTCATAGGAAGCAGTGAGCATAATATGATTGAACTTACTCTGCAATTTCAGGTGGAGAAGTTAGAATCAGAGGTAATGGTATTACAGCTGAATAAAGGCAATTACAGAGGCATAAGAGAGGAGCTGGTAGAATTAACTGGGATACAGGTCCAGAAGGAAAGACCATGGACAAGCAATGACAGGAGATTTTTGGAGTAATTCAGGATGCACCAGAGATTTATCTTGAGGAAAAAAGAGGCATGGTAGAGAGAGGATGAGGCAACCATAGCTGACTAGGGAAGTCAGGGACAGCATAGAAGCAAAGGAGAACGCATATAATGTGGCGAGTGGCTGTTTGGGAAACCAGAGGATTGGGAAGCTTACAAAGACAAAACGGAGAGCAAGCAAAATAAAATAAAGAGGGAGATTATTAAATATGGGGGTAAGCTAGCCACTAACATTAAGGAAGTCTGTACGAGCTTCTTTCAATATATAAAGTACAAAAGAGAGGCAAAAGTAGACATTGAACTGCTGGAAAATGATACTGGAGAGGTAGTAGTGGTGAACAAGAATAGGCTGAGGAACTGAAAAATTTGGTCACGGTGGAAGATACGAGTAATACCTTAACATTCAAGACAGTGAGGGGCCAGAGCTGAGTATGCTGGCCACCAACATGGAGAGCGTGCGAGAAAAAACTGAATGACCAGCAGGTGGTTAATTATCCTGGACCGGATGGACTACATCACAGAGATATAAAGAAGATAGATGCAGAAGGCGTGGGGGGACAGTGGTGATCTTTCAGGAATCACTAGAGTAAGGAACGATCTCAGAGCACTGGATACCCTCGAATGTGACACGCCATTGTAACAAGGGAGTGAGGAAAAAGACAAAAAATATCCACAATTAATAGCTTAACTTTGGTCTTGGGTATGATCCTGGAATCCATTGGGAAGGATGAGATTTCTGAATACTTGGAAGTGTTTGGTAAAATGGAACAAAATCTCTTCATCAAGGGAAGGTCATGACTGACAAATCTGTTGGAATTCTTTGAAGAGGAAATGAGCAGGTTTGACCAAGCACAGCCAATGGATGTTATCCACCTGGATTTCAAGAAGGCCTTTGACAAGGTGTCACACAGGAGATGACTGAGTATAATAAGGGCCCCTGGTGTTAGAGGTAAGGTAGCGGCATGAAGTACTTACGTGCCAAATAACATAAGCAGCAAGGGACAGACAGAACTGAGCTATCCCACAACGAATGCATCAGATTTAAACAATGCAGTCCTCAGAGTCCGATCATGGATGGTGCTGGATGATTAAACAACTCACTGGAGTCTCCACAAATATCCCCATCCTCAATGATGGAAGAGCCCAGCACATCAGTGCAAAAGATAAGGCTGAAGCTTTCGCAGAAATCTTCAGTCAGAAGTTTCGAGTGAATTGTCCATTTCGGCCATCTCCCGTGGTCCCCATCATTACAGATAGCAGTCTTCAGCAAATTCAATTGACTGATGTCAAGAAACAATTGAAGGTACTGGGTACTGCAAAGGCTATAACCACTGATAATATGCCGGCAATAGTCCTGAAGACTTGTACTCCAGAACTTCCCGCTTCCCTAGGCAAGCTGTTCCAGTACAGTTACAAACCGACAATGGGAAAAAAAACTGTTCAAGTATGTTCTGTACATAAAACGCAGGACAAATTCAACCCGTCCCAATACCGCCTTATCAATGTACTCTCCATCATCAGTAAAGTGATGGAAGGTGTCATCAATCGTGTTATCAAGCAGCACCTGCTCAGCAATAACCTGCTCAGTGACGCCCCTTTTGGGTTTTGCCAAAGACACTCTGCTCCTGACCTAGTCACAGCCTTGGTTCAACAGAGAAAAAGGAACTGAATTCCAGCCCTTGACATCAAGGCTGCATTCTTTCAAATGAGGCATCAAGAAACCCCAGCAAAAAGGATATCGCAGGCCAACACTTGTCATTGGAGTCATAACTGACAGATAGGAAAACGGTCATTGTTATTGGAGATCAGTCATCTCAGTTCCAGAACATCTCTGCAGTAGTCCCTCAGGATAATGTTGTTGCAGGTTTGCTCCATGAACTGGAATGTTCATTTACAGACGTTTCATCACCATGCTACGTAAAATCTACAGTGGCCCTCCGGATGAAACCTAGGTCCAAACATCTTCAGTGCCTTCATCAATGACCTTCTCTCCATCATAAGGTCAGAATGGGGATATTCGATGATGACTGCACAATGTTCAGCACCATTAACAAATGCTCAGATACTGAAGCAGTCCGTGCCTAAATGCAACAAGATCTGGACAATCTCCAGACATGAGCTGACAAGTGGCAAGTAACATTCGTGTCACACAAATGTCAGACAATGACCGTCACCAGTAAGAAACAACATAAACACTTGGTATTCAGCAGCATATTTGTCACTACATTCCCCACTCCACACCCTCTATCAATACACTTGGGGTTATCATTGACCAGAACTTCAACTGGACTCGCCACAGCGAGCTGATCAGAGGCTAGGAATACTGCGTGAGTAACTCACCTCCTGTCTTCCCAAAGCATTTTCACCATCTACAAGGCACAAGTCAGGAGTGAGATGGAATTCTCCCACTTGCCTGAATGAGTGCAGCCACAACGACACTAAAGAAGCTTGACACCATCCAGGACAAAGCAGCCCATTTGATTGGCACCACATCCACAAGCATTCACTGCCTCCACGACCAATGCTCAGTAGCAGCAGTGTGTACTATCTACAAGATGCACTGCAGAAATTCTTCAAAGATCCTCAGACAGTACCTTCCAATCCTACAAGCACTTCCATCTAGAATGACAAGAGCAGCAGGCTTTTGCAAACACCACCACATACAAACTCCCCTCCAAACCAGTCAACATCCTGAGTTGGAAATATATCACAATTCTTTCACTGTTGCTGGGTCAAAACCCTGTAACTCCCTCCCTCATAGCATTGTGGGTCAACGCACAGCAGGTGGACTGCAGCGGTACAAGAAGGCAGCTCAGCACCACCTTCTCAAGGGGACAACTAGGGACGGGCAAGAAATGGTGGGCCCATCCAGCGATTCTCATATCCGAAAAAAAATGTAAAAAGTTCCAAGTTGAGCACCTCGATGGGACAGGTTGTCTGATTTGAACATGAATAGGAAAGCAGTGTTTCTGATGATGAACATTTTAGACCATTCTGTTATTAGAAAGGTGTTCAGTGTTCCATGACGTATTGTTGCTGAGCGCTGTGATAAATTGCACCTGTTTTGTTAAGTTCAACAACATTAGCGTAACAGGATCGATCCTTCAAAAATACCAAACTGAAAATGACAATCATTATAGAGACTCACAGATAGCAGCTTATATTCAACATATTACTGCGCTACTGACTGGCACTGATTTCTCCCACCATCCATATTACAGGGGTTACCATTGACCAGAAGGTGAAGTCAAATCAACGTACATATACAAGGGTTACAAGAGCAGGTCTGAGACTTTCAACTCTGCACTGAATAATAGACTGTATGACCATAAGGGCATGAGATATAGCAATAGATTTAGGCTATTCAGGCTATCTCTTCACTCTGAAACTGTGCCATTTTGTCGTAGTCTCTAAGAAGAATGGAAACTCTAACTGTAACAATCTTTGCAGTAGTCGGTCAGCTTCAATCAGGTGCGCCCCCCCCCCCCCACCCATTCTTCTAAATTCCATTGAGTACAGACACAGAGCCCTGAACTGCCGCTCATATGACAAGCCATCATTCCCAGGATAGATCATGTCCAACACCCGTAGATCCTTCCCCAGAACAGCTCACAATAATCCAAATGCCGTCTGACCATAGTCCATTACATTCTCATCACTCTCACTCTCTTGAAATGAATGTTAATATTGCATTTGCTTTCCTAACTGCCAATTGAATCTGCGCATTAACCGTAAGAGAGGGCGAGGACTCAACTCCTGTTGTGCTTCAGATTTCATGAAGCCTTTTAGAACATAGTGTCTGCCTGTATTCCGCCTACTGAAGTGCATAATCTCACATGTTCCCATATTGTGTTCCATCAGCCATGTGTTTTCCCAGTGTCCTTAACTGTCCAAGTCTTTCTGCAGCCTCCCCACTTCCTCAATATCACCTGCCCATCCAATCATCATTGTATCATCTGCAAAGCTCGCAAAACTTCCGTCAGGTCAGATGGTTCACGTAAATGGCACTTCCTGACTACCTAAGGACAGTCCACCATTGAAAAGGCACAATGCTCAAGATGCTTGACTCCATTTAGGTTTTAGCAGTGGCTTGACTGGATTTACACCTGCAAAGTCTTCACTCCTTGCACCACTGGCACTGGCACCCTGCACACCATTTTATTATGAATTTACCCCATTATGGTGATGCAGAACTTGATGGCGCACGATCCCAGTCTATTAATGGCAATCTGTCTCAACGCTGACTGTGTGGTACTCACACCAACTAATGTCATTGTGTGTTGAAGACAGCAGAGCGAGGTAGGGGGAGGGGATGTCGATCATTAATGACTGTGTGACTGTCACTGAGGGTTGACACCTGCCGCAAAAGCCCCAGATGTACTTGTGTCTGTTGTCACCGCTGCAGGCAAGGTCAGTCTTTCAGTGAGTCAACTCAAAGAAAGTGATGGGCCTGGAGAGTGTTCCTGGCTGAGCACTCAGATCCTGTTTGTACCAACTAGCAGAGGTATTCACATACAACTTCAGCCTCTCCCTCCAGAAGCCGAAGTCCCAACCTGATTCAAGAAGGCCATCATCATCCTCATAAGTGAGAAAGCACATGGAACGTGCCCTTATAGACGATGAAGTGCTTTGAGAGACTAGTTATGGCCTTCACGAACTCCAGTCTCCCAGCCTGACCTGCTGCCCTATAATGTGCTGACTGATGTCACAGGTTCACAACAGATGCTATACCCGAGCCTGCACGCATCTCTAGAACATCTGGACAACAAGGACACCTACACCAGACTCCTGCTCA
This sequence comes from Chiloscyllium punctatum, assembly GCF_047496795.1. NCBI lineage: Eukaryota > Metazoa > Chordata > Chondrichthyes > Orectolobiformes > Hemiscylliidae > Chiloscyllium > Chiloscyllium punctatum. The sequence continues at coordinate 168,306 of NW_027309931.1, forward strand.
TTGACTAAAGTTCCACCTTCAAAATCATGATCCCTTACAGACTAATCCCAAAATTCCACGACCTTGGTCTCGGTTCAATCCTTTGCAACTGGCTCCTCAGGCTTTTGACCCACAATCGTGGAGATCGGTAAAATCACCTCCTCCACAATAACAATCAACACTAAAGCTGCTGAAGGCTGTGTTCTCAACACCCAACAATACTCCCTGTACACCCACGGCTGTACCCTCAGCCCCCTACAGTACTCCAGCTCCACCCACGGCTGTGACCTCAGCCCCTTAGTGTGTTCCCTGTACACCCACGGTTGTGTCATCAGCCAACCACTGTACTCCCTGTCCACCCACCGTTGTTTCTGCAGCCCCCTACCATTCTCCCTGTACACCGACGGCTGTTTCCTCAGCCCCCTCATGTCCTCCCTGTACAATCACGGCTGTTTCCTCAGCCCCCAACTCCACTCCCTGCACACCCACGACTGTGACCTCAGCCCACTAAAGTCCTCCCTGTTCAACCACGGCTGTGCCCTCAGCCCCCTATGTACTCCCTGTACAACTACGGCTGTGTCCTCAGCCCCCAGCTCTACTCCATGTACACCGACGGCTGTGTCCTCAGCCCCCTAATGTCCTCCCTGTACAACCACGGCTGTGCCCTCAGCCCCCTACGTACTCCCTGTACAGCCACGGCTGAGTTTCCAAATTCAAAACAACGCCAGCTACAAGTTCGCTGATGACATCACTATAGCAGTACGGATATTAAAAAACAACGTGTCAGAATCTAGAAAGGCGATAGAGAACTTGGGGGCATGATATGTTGATAATGACCTCTCTCTCTAATCCGGCAAACGTAAAGGACTGATCACTGACTTTAAGAAGAAAGGAGGGGAACACACCCCATCTAAACCAAAGGTTTGTGGGAGTGCAGAGCATCAAGTGCCTCAGAGTGATGATAACTGACAACCTGTCCTGAACTTCTTACATAGGTCCGACGGTCGGGAAGGTTCAACAATGCCTCTCCTTCCTCAGGTGATACAGGAAATTCAGCATGCACTACTTCTACAGATGCACCATTGAGAGCGTATTGTCCCGGTGGATAACAGCCTGGTATGGCAACTGCTCTACTCAGGATTGTTAGAAACTACAGAAGGTTGGGTGCACAGCTCTGACCTACACGGACTCTAACATCCCAACCATTGATTCCATTTACATGGCTCGTTGCCACAGAAAGGCTGCCAACATCTACCCCAGATTACTGAGGGAAGGGAGACAGGAAATATCTGGGGCATTAACAGATATCCTTGAACACGGCTGATGTCCCGGAAGACTGGAAAATTGTTAATCCCCTTGTTTAAGAAAGGTAGTAGGGATAATCCAGTCAATTATAGACCGGTGAGACTGATGTCAGCGGTAGGGAACCTGCTAGAGAAGATACTGAGGGATAGGATCTACTCTCATTTGGATGAAAATAGTCTTATCAGTGATAGGCAACAAGTGTTTGTGCAGGGAAGGTTATGTCTTACCAACTCAATAGAATTCTTTGAGGAAGTGACAAAGTTGATTGATGAGGGAGAGAAAGTGAGGACTACAGATGCTGGAGATCAGAGCTGAAAATGTGCTGCTGGAAAAGCGCAGCAGGTCAGGCAGCATCCAAGGAGCAGGAGAATCGACGTTTCGGGCCCTGAAGAAGCCCTTCCTGAAGAAGGGCTGATGCCCGAAACGTCGATTCTCCTGTTCCTTGGATGCTGCCTGACCTGCTGCGCTTTTCCAGCAACACATTTTCAGCTCTGATGAGGGAGAGACTGTAGGTGTCAAGTACATGGACTTCAGGAAGGCTTTTGGTATGTTTCCCCTCTGTCGGGTTATGGAGAAAGTGTAGTCACATGGTGTGCTAGCTACATGGATAAAGAACTGGCTGGGCAACAGGAGGCAGAGAATAGTAGGGGGAGGGAGTTTCGCAAAATGGTGAACTATGACCAGTGGTTTCATTTGAGATGTTTCTGGAAAGATACATGAATGGGAAGAGAGCAAATGGATACAGATCCTTAGAAAATAGGCGACAGGTTTAGATAGAAGATTTGGATCGGCGCAGGCTCAGACCATCGAATGGCCTGTTTCTGTGCTGGAATGTTTTGTTCGAACATTATCAAAGACCCATCACACCCCAGTAATGGTCTCCCACAACCTCTTCCATCAGGCTAAAAGATATGGAAGCTTGAAAACGCTGAGCAGCTCGTTCATTAAAAGTTTCTTCCTGACTGTTATTGGACTGATGAATGGACTCTCTAATCTCAGATAATGCTGATCTTGTCCCTGTTGATCTCGCCTCGCGCGTGCGCTGTGCAGTGTAACCCATATGCCTCTCAGACATGTTTTATAGCCATCGTTCTGCACATCCTTGCTAACTATGATCAGCCTGTACACCTTGTTACAGGTCATAGTAAATGTTCATCTTCCTCCCCCCAGCTCACTCCGAGCTCTCTCTGGTCCTCACCCCCAGCACCTCCCATTCCCATCCCCAGCTCACTGTGACCCTATCCCCAGCTCCCTGTGACCCCATCCCCAGCTCACTGTGACCCCATCCCCAGCTCACTGTGACCCCATCCCCAGCTCACTGTGACCCCATCCCCAGCTCACTGTGACCCTATCCCCAGCTCACTGTGACCCTATCCCCAGCTCACTGTGACCCCATCCCCAGCTCACTGTGACCCCATCCCCAGCTCACTGTGACCCCATCCCCAGCTCACTGTGACCCTATCCCCAGCTCACTGTGACCCTATCCCCAGCTCACTGTGACCCTATCCTCAGCTCACTGTGACCCTATCCCCAGCTCACTGTGACCCCATCCCCAGCTCACTGTGACCCCATCCCCAGCTCACTGTGACCCTATCCCCAGCTCACTGTGACCCCATCCCCAGCTCACTGTGACCCCATCCCCAGCTCACTGTGACCCCATCCCCAGCTCACTGTGACCCCATCCCCAGCTCACTGTGACCCTATCCCCAGCTCACTGTGACCCCATCCCCAGCTCACTGTGACCCTATCCCCAGCTCACTGTGACCCTATCCCCAGCTCACTGTGACCCCATCCCAGGCTCACTGTGACCCCATCCCCAGCTCACTGTGACCCTAACCCCAGCTCACTGTGACCCTATCCCCAGCTCACTGTGACCCTATCCCCAGCTCACTGTGACCCTATCCCCAGCTCACTGTGACCCCATCCCCAGCTCACTGTGACCCTATCCCCAGCTCACTGTGACCCCATCCTCAGCTCACTGTGACCCTATCCCCAGCTCACTGTGACCCCATCCCCAGCTCACTGTGACCCCATCCCCAGCTCACTGTGACCCCATCCCCAGCTCACTGTGACCCTATCCCCAGCTCACTGTGACCCCATCCCCAGCTCACTGTGACCCCATCCCCAGCTCACTGTGACCCTATCCCCAGCTCACTGTGACCCCATCCACAGCTCACTGTGACCCCATCCCCAGCTCACTGTGACCCTATCCCCAGCTCACTGTGACCCTATCCTCAGCTCACTGTGACCCTATCCTCAGCTCACTGTGACCCTATCCCCAGCTCACTGTGACCCCATCCCCAGCTCACTGTGACCCTATCCCCAGCTCACTGTGACCCTATCCTCAGCTCACTGTGACCCCATCCCCAGCTCACTGTGACCCTATCCCCAGCTCCCTGTGACGCCAACCCCAGCTCACTGTGACCCTATCCCCAGCTCACTGTGACCCTATCCCCAGCTCACTGTGACCCCATCCCCAGCTCACTGTGACCCTATCCTCAGCTCACTGTGACCCTATCCTCAGCTCACTGTGACCCCATCCCCAGCTCACTGTGACCCCATCCCCAGCTCACTGTGACCCCATCCCCAGCTCACTGTGACCCCATCCCCAGCTCACTGTGACCCCATCCCCAGCTCACTGTGACCCCATCCCCAGCTCACTGTGACCCCATCCCCAGCTCACTGTGACCCCACCCCCAGCTCACTGTGACCCTATCCCCAGCTCACTGTGACCCTATCCCCAGCTCACTGTGACCCCATCCCCAGCTCACTGTGACCCCATCCCCAGCTCACTGTGACCCCGTCCCCAGCTCACTGTGACCCTATCCTCAGGTCACTGTGACCCTATCCCCAGCTCACTGTGACCCTATCCCCAGCTCACTGTGACCCTATCCCCAGCTCACTGCGACCCTATCCCCAGCTCACTGTGACCCTATCCCCAGCTCACTGTGACCCCATCCCCAGCTCACTGTGACCCTATCCTCAGGTCACTGTGACCCTATCCCCAGCTCACTGTGACCCTATCCCCAGCTCACTGTGACCCTATCCCCAGCTCACTGTGACCCCATCCCCAGCTCACTGTGACCCTATCCCCAGCTCACTGTGACCCTATCCCCAGCTCACTGTGACCCTATACCCAGCTCACTGTGACCCCATCCTCAGCTCACTGTGACCCCATCCCCAGCTCACTGTGACCCCATCCCCAGCTCACTGTGACCCCATCCCCAGCTCACTGTGACCCTATCCCCAGCTCACTGTGACCCCATCCCGAGCTCACTGTGACCCTATCCTCAGCTCACTGTGACCCTATCCCCAGCTCACTGTGACCCTATCCCCAGCTCACTGTGACCCTATCCCCAGCTCACTGTGACCCCATCCCCAGCTCACTGTGACCCTATCCCCAGCTCACTGTGACCCCATCCCCAGCTCACTGTGACCCCATCCCCAGCTCACTGTGACCCTATCCCCAGCTCACTGTGACCCCATCCCCAGCTCACTGTGACCCTATCCTCAGCTCACTGTGACCCTATCCCCAGCTCACTGTGACCCCATCCCCAGCTCACTGTGACCCCATCCCCAGCTCACTGTGACCCTATCCCCAGCTCACTGTGACCCTATCCTCAGCTCACTGTGACCCTATCCCCAGCTCACTGTGACCCCATCCCCAGCTCACTGTGACCCCATCCCCAGCTCACTGTGACCCTATCCCCAGCTCACTGTGACCCTATCCCCAGCTCACTGTGACCCTATCCTCAGCTCACTGTGACCCCATCCTCAGCTCACTGTGACCCTATCCCCAGCTCACTGTGACCCTATCCCCAGCTCACTGTGACCCTATCCCCAGCTCAGTGTGACACCATCCTCAGCTCACTGTGACCCCATTCCCAGCTCACTGTGACCCTATCCCCAGCTCACTGTGACCCAATCCCCAGCTCACTGTGACCCTATCCCCAGCTCACTGTGACCCCACCCCCAGCTCACTGTGACCCTATCCTCAGCTCACTGTGACCCTATCCCCAGCTCACTGTGACACCATCCCCAGCTCACTGTGACCCCATCCCCAGCTCACTGTGACCCTATCCCCAGCTCACTGTGACCCCATCCCCAGCTCACTGTGACCCTATCCTCAGCTCACTGTGACCCCATCCCCAGCTCACTGTGACCCTATCCCCAGCTCACTGTGACCCTATCCCCAGCTCACTGTGACCCCATCCCCAGCTCACTGTGACCCTATCCCCAGCTCACTGTGACCCCATCCCCAGCTCACTGTGACCCCATCCCCAGCTCACTGTGACCCCATCCCCAGCTCACTGTGACCCCATCCCCAGCTCACTGTGACCCTATCCTCAGCTCACTGTGACACTATCCCCAGCTCACTGTGACCCTATCCCCAGCTCACTGTGACCCCATCCCCAGCTCACTGTGACCCCATCCCCAGCTCACTGTGACCCCATCCCCAGCTCACTGTGACCCCATCCCCAGCTCACTGTGACCCTATCCTCAGCTCACTGTGACCCTATCCCCAGCTCACTGTGACCCCATCCCCAGCTCACTGTGACCCCATCCCTAGCTCATTGTGAGCCCATCCCCAGCTCACTGTGACCCCATCCCCAGCTCACTGTGACCCTATCCTCAGCTCACTGGGACCCTATCCCCAGCTCACTGTGACCCTATCCTCAGCTCACTGTGACCCTATCCCCAGCTCACTGTGACCCTATCCCCAGCTCACTGTGACCCTATCCTCAGCTCACTGTGACCCCATCCCCAGCTCACTGTGACCCTATCCCCAGCTCACTGTGACCCTATCCCCAGCTCACTGTGACCCTATCCCCAGCTCACTGTGACCCCATCCCCAGCTGACTGTGACCCCATCCCCAGCTCACTGTGACCCTATCCTCAGCTCACTGTGACCCTATCCCCAGCTCACTGTGACCCGATTCCCCAGCTCACTGTGACCCTATCCTCAGCTCACTGTGACCCTATCCCCAGCTCACTGTGACCCTATCCCCAGCTCACTGTGACCCTATCCCCAGCTCACTGTGACCCCATCCCCAGCTCACTGTGACCCCATCCCCAGCTCACTGTGACCCTATCCCCAGCTCACTGTGACCCCATCCCCAGCTCACTGTGACACCATCCCCAGCTCACTGTGACCCCATCCTCAGCTCACTGTGACCCCATCCCCAGCTCACTGTGACCCTATCCCCAGCTCACTGTGACCCTATCCCCAGCTCACTGTGACCCCATCCCCAGCTCACTGTGACCCTATCCCCAGCTCACTGTGACCCTATCCTCAGCTCACTGTGACCCCATCCCCAGCTCACTGTGACCCTATCCCCAGCTCACTGTGACCCTATCCCCAGCTCACTGTGACCCTATCCCCAGCTCACTGTGACCCCATCCCCAGCTCACTGTGACCCTATCCCCAGCTCACTGTGACCCCATCCTCAGCTCACTGTGACCCCATCACCAGCTCACTGTGACCCCATCCCCAGCTCACTGTGACCCCATCCTCAGCTCACTGTGACCCCATCCCCAGCTCACTGTGACCCCATCCCCAGCTCACTGTGACCCTATCCCCAGCTCACTGTGACCCTATCCTCAGCTCACTGTGACCCCATCCCCAGCTCACTGTGACCCCATCCCCAGCTCACTGTGATCCTATCCCCAGCTCACTGTGACCCCATCCCCAGCTCCCTGTGACCCTATCCTCAGCTCACTGTGACCCTATCCCCAGCTCCCTGTGACCCTATCCCCATCTCACTGTGACCCCATCCCCAGCTCACTGTGACCCTATCCCCAGCTCACTGTGACCCTATCCCCAGCTCACTGTAACCCCATCCCCAGCTCACTGTGACCCCATCCCCAGCTCACTGTGACCCCATCCCCAGCTCACTGTGACTCCATCCCCAGCTCACTGTGACCCCATCCTCAGCTCACTGTGACCCCATCCCCAGCTCACTGTGACCCTATCCCCAGCTCACTGTGACCCTATCCCCAGCTCACTGTGACCCCATCCCCAGCTCACTGTGACCCCATCCCCAGCTCACTGTGACCCCATGCCCAGCTCACTGTGACCCCATCCCCAGCTCACTGTGACCCCATCCCCAGCTCACTGTGACCCCATCCCCAGCTCACTGTGACCCCATCCCCAGCTCCCTGTGACCCCATCCCCAGCTCACTGTGACCCCATCCCCAGCTCACTGTGACCCTATCCCCAGCTCACTGTAACCCTATCCCCAGCTCACTGTGACCCTATCCCCAGCTCCCTGTGACCCTATCCCCAGCTCACTGTGAACCTATCCCCAGCTCACTGTGACCCTATCCCCAGCTCACTGTGACCCTATCCCCAGCTCACTGTGACCCTATCCCCAGCTCACTGTGACCCTATCCACAGCTCCCTGTGACCCTATCCCCAGCTCACTGTGACCCTATCCCCAGCTCACTGTGACCCTATCCCCAGCTCACTGTGACCCCATCCTCAGCTCACTGTGACCCCTTTCCCCAGCTCACTGTGACCCCATCCCCAGCTCACTGTGACCCTATCCCCAGCTCACTGTGACCCTATCCCCAGCTCACTGTGACCCCATCCCCAGCTCACTGTGACCCTATCCCCAGCTCACTGTGACCCCATCCCCAGCTCACTGTGACCCCATCCCCAGCTCACTGTGACCCCATCCCCAGCTCACTGTGATCCTATCCTCAGCTCACTGTGACCCCATCCCCAGCTCACTGTGACCACATCCCCAGTTCACTGTGACCCCATCCCCTGCTCACTGTGACCCCATCCCCAGCTCACTGTGACCCCATCCCCAGCTCACTGTGACCCTATCCCCAGCTCACTGTGACCCCATCCCCAGCTCACTGTGACCCCATCCCCAGCTCACTGTGACCCCATCCCCAGCTCACTGTGACCCCATCCTCAGCTCACTGTGACCCCATCCCCAGCTCACTGTGACCCTATCCCCAGCTCACTGTGACCCTATCCCCAGCTCACTGTGACCCCATCCCCAGCTCACTGTGACCCCATCCCCAGCTCACTGTGACCCCATGCCCAGCTCACTGTGACCCCATCCCCAGCTCACTGTGACCCCATCCCCAGCTCACTGTGACCCCATCCCCAGCTCACTGTGACCCCATCCCCAGCTCCCTGTGACCCCATCCCCAGCTCACTGTGACCCCATCCCCAGCTCACTGTGACCCTATCCCCAGCTCACTGTAACCCTATCCCCAGCTCACTGTGACCCTATCCCCAGCTCCCTGTGACCCTATCCCCAGCTCACTGTGACCCTATCCCCAGCTCACTGTGACCCTATCCCCAGCTCACTGTGACCCTATCCCCAGCTCACTGTGACCCTATCCCCAGCTCACTGTGACCCTATCCACAGCTCCCTGTGACCCTATCCCCAGCTCACTGTGACCCTATCCCCAGCTCACTGTGACCCTATCCCCAGCTCACTGTGACCCCATCCTCAGCTCACTGTGACCCCTTTCCCCAGCTCACTGTGACCCCATCCCCAGCTCACTGTGACCCTATCCCCAGCTCACTGTGACCCTATCCCCAGCTCACTGTGACCCCATCCCCAGCTCACTGTGACCCTATCCCCAGCTCACTGTGACCCCATCCCCAGCTCACTGTGACCCCATCCCCAGCTCACTGTGACCCCATCCCCAGCTCACTGTGATCCTATCCTCAGCTCACTGTGACCCCATCCCCAGCTCACTGTGACCACATCCCCAGTTCACTGTGACCCCATCCCCTGCTCACTGTGACCCCATCCCCAGCTCACTGTGACCCCATCCCCAGCTCACTGTGACCCCATCCCCAGCTCACTGTGACCCCATCCCCAGCTCACTGTGACCCGATCCCCAGCTCACTGTGACCCTATCCCCAGCTCACTGTGACCCTATCCTCAGCTCACTGTGACCCTATCCTCAGCTCACTGTGACCCCATCCCCAGCTCACTGTGACCCCATCCCTAGCTCACTGTGACCCTATCCCCAGCTCACTGTGACCCTATCCCCAGCTCACTGTGACCCCATCCCCAGCTCACTGTGACCCCATCCCCAGCTCACTGTGACCCCATCCCCAGCTCACTGTGACCCCATCCCCAGCTCACTGTGACCCCATCCTCAGCTCACTGTGACCCTATCCCCAGCTCACTGTGACCCTATCCCCAGCTCCCTGTGACCCTATCCCCAGCTCACTGTGACCCCATCCCCAGCTCACTGTGACCCTATCCCCAGCTCACTGTGACCCCATCCCCAGCTCACTGTGACCCCATCCCCAGCTCACTGTGACCCCATCCCCAGCTCACTGTGACCCTATCCCCAGCTCACTGTGACCCTATCCCCAGCTCACTGTGACCCTATACCCAGCTCACTGTGACCCCATCCCCAGCTCACTGTGACCCCATCCCCAGCTCACTGTGACCCTATCCCCAGCTCACTGTGACCCCATCCCCAGCTCACTGTGACCCTATCCCAGCTCACTGTGACCCCATCCCCAGCTCACTGTGACCCTATCCCCAGCTCACTGTGACCCTATCCCCAGCTCACTGTGACCCCACCCCAGCTCACTGTGACCCTATCCCCAGCTCACTGTGACCCTATCCCCAGCTCACTGTGACCCCATCCCCAGCTCACTGTGACCCTATCCCCAGCTCACTGTGACCCCACCCCCAGCTCACTGTGACCCCATCCCCACTCCCTGTGACCCGATCCCCAGCTCACTGTGACCCTATCCCCAGCTCACTGTGACCCCATCCCCAGCTCACTGTGACCCCATCCCCAGCTCACTGTGACCCCATCCCCAGCTCACTGTGACCCTATCCCCAGCTCACTGTGACCCCATCCCCAGCTCACTGTGACCCCATCCACAGCTCATTGTGACCCCATCTCCAGCTCACTGTGACCCCATCCCCAGCTCACTGTGACCCTATCCCCAGCACACTGTGACCCCATCCCCAGCTCACTGTGAACCCATCCCCAGCTCACTGTGACCCTATCCCCAGCTCACTGTGACCCCATCCCCAGATCACTGTGACCCTATCCCCAGCTCACTGTGACCCCATCCCCAGCTCACTGTGACCCCATCCCCAGCTCACTGTGACCCCATCCTCAGCTCACTGTGACACCATCCCCAGCTCACTGTGACCCCATCCCCAGCTCACTGTGACCCCATCCCCAGCTCACTGTGACCCTATCCTCAGCTCACTGTGACCCCATCCCCTAATCACTGTGACCCCATCCCCAGCTCACTGTGACCCTATCCCCAGCTCACTGTGACCCCATCCCCAGCTCACTTTGACCCCATCCCAAGCTCATTGTGACCCCATCCCCAGCTCACTGTGACACCATCCCCAGCTCACTGTGAACCTATCCCCAGCTCACTGTGACCCTATCCCCAGCTCACTGTGACCCCCATCCCCAGCTCACTGTGACCCCATCCCCAGCTCACTGTGACCCCATGCCCAGCTCACTGTGACCCCATCCCCAGCTCACTGTGACCCCATCCCCAGCTCACTGTGACCCCATCCCCAGCTCCCTGTGACCCCATCCCCAGCTCACTGTGACCCCATCCCCAGCTCACTGTGACCCCATCCCCAGCTCACTGTGACCCTATCCCCAGCTCACTGTGACCCTATCCCCAGCTCACTGTGACCCTATCCCCAGCTCCCTGTGACCCTATCCCCAGCTCACTGTGACCCTATCCCCAGCTCACTGTGACCCTATCCCCAGCTCACTGTGACCCTATCCCCAGCTCACTGTGACCCTATCCCCAGCTCCCTGTGACCCTATCCCCAGCTCACTGTGACCCTATCCCCAGCTCACTGTGACCCTATCCCCAGCTCACTGTGACCCCATCCTCAGCTCACTGTGACCCCATTCCCCAGCTCACTGTGACCCCATCCCCAGCTCACTGTGACCCTATCCCCAGCTCACTGTGACCCTATCCCCAGCTCACTGTGACCCCATCCCCAGCTCATTGTGACCCCATCCCCAGCTCACTGTGACCCTATCCCCAGCTCCCTGTGACCCTATCCCCAGCTCACTGTGACCCCATCCCCAGCTCACTGTGACCCTATCCCCAGCTCACTGTGACCCTATCCCCAGCTCACTGTGACCCCATCCCCAGCTCACTGTGACCCCATCCCCAGCTCACTGTGACCCCATCCCCAGCTCACTGTGACCCCATCCACAGCTCACTGTGACCCTATCCCCAGCTCACTGTGACCCCATCCCCAGCTCACTGTGAACCTATCCCCAGCTCACTGTGACCCTATCCCCAGCTCACTGTGACCCCCATCCCCAGCTCACTGTGACCCCATCCCCAGCTCACTGTGACCCCATGCCCAGCTCACTGTGACCCCATCCCCAGCTCACTGTGACCCCATCCCCAGCTCACTGTGACCCCATCCCCAGCTCCCTGTGACCCCATCCCCAGCTCACTGTGACCCCATCCCCAGCTCACTGTGACCCCATCCCCAGCTCACTGTGACCCTATCCCCAGCTCACTGTGACCCTATCCCCAGCTCCCTGTGACCCTATTCCCAGCTCACTGTGACCCCATCCCCAGCTCACTGTGACCCTATCCCCAGCTCACTGTGACCCCATCCCCAGCTCACTGTGACCCCATCCCCAGCTCACTGTGACCCCATCCCCAGCTCACTGTGACCCTATCCCCAGCTCACTGTGACCCTATCCCCAGCTCACTGTGACCCTATACCCAGCTCACTGTGACCCCATCCCCAGCTCACTGTGACCCCATCCCCAGCTCACTGTGACCCTATCCCCAGCTCACTGTGACCCCATCCCCAGCTCACTGTGACCCTATCCCCAGCTCACTGTGACCCCATCCCCAGCTCACTGTGACCCTATCCCCAGCTCACTGTGACCCTATCCCCAGCTCACTGTGACCCCATCCCCAGCTCACTGTGACCCTATCCCCAGCTCACTGTGACCCTATCCCCAGCTCACTGTGACCCCATCCCCAGCTCACTGTGACCCTATCCCCAGCTCACTGTGACCCCACCCCCAGCTCAATGTGACCCCATCCCCACTCCCTGTGACCCTATCCCCAGCTCACTGTGACCCTATCCCCAGCTCACTGTGACCCCATCCCCAGCTCACTGTGACCCCATCCCCAGCTCACTGTGACCCTATCCCCAGCTCACTGTGACCCTATCCCCAGCTCACTGTGACCCCATCCCCAGCTCACTGTGACCCCATCCACAGCTCATTGTGACCCCATCCCCAGCTCACTGTGACCCCATCCCCAGCTCACTGTGACCCTATCCCCAGCTCACTGTGACCCCATCCCCAGCTCACTGTGACCCCATCCCCAGCTCACTGTGACCCTATCCCCAGCTCACTGTGACCCCATCCCCAGCTCACTGTGACCCTATCCCCAGCTCACTGTGACCCCATCACCAGCTCACTGTGACCCCATCCCCAGCTCACTGTGACCCTATCCTCAGCTCACTGTGACCCCATCCCCAGCTCACTGTGACCCCATCCCCAGCTCACTGTGACCCCATCCCCAGCTCACTGTGACCCTATCCTCAGCTCACTGTGACCCCATCCCCAGCTCACTGTGACCCCATCCCCAGCTCACTGTGACCCTTTCCCCAGCTCACTGTGACCCCATCCCCAGCACACTTTGACCCCATCCCCAGCTCACTGTGACCCCATCCCCAGCTCACTGTGACCCTATCCCCAGCTCACTGTGACCCCATCCCCAGCTCACTGTGACCCTATCCCCAGCTCACTGTGACCCTATCCCCAGCTCACTGTGACCCCATCCCCAGCTCACTGTGACCCTATCCCCAGCTCACTGTGACCCTATCCCCAGCTCACTGTGACCCCATCCCCAGCTCACTGTGACCCTATCCCCAGCTCACTGTGACCCCACCCCCAGCTCACTGTGACCCCATCCCCACTCCCTGTGACCCTATCCCCAGCTCACTGTGACCCTATCCCCAGCTCACTGTGACCCCATCCCCAGCTCACTGTGACCCCATCCCCAGCTCACTGTGACCCCATCCCCAGCTCACTGTGACCCTATCCCCAGCTCACTGTGACCCCATCCCCAGCTCACTGTGACCCCATCCACAGCTCATTGTGACCCCATCCCCAGCTCACTGTGACCACATCCCCAGCTCACTGTGACCCTATCCCCAGCTCACTGTGACCCCATCCCCAGCTCACTGTGACCCCATCCCCAGCTCACTGTGACCCTATCCCCAGCTCACTGTGACCCCATCCCCAGCTCACTGTGACCCTATCCCCAGCTCACTGTGACCCCATCCCCAGCTCACTGTGACCCCATCCCCAGCTCACTGTGACCCTATCCTCAGCTCACTGTGACCCCATCCCCAGCTCACTGTGACCCCATCCCCAGCTCACTGTGACCCCATCCCCAGCTCACTGTGACCCTATCCTCAGCTCACTGTGACCCCATCCCCAGCTCACTGTGACCCCATCCCCAGCTCACTGTGACCCCATCCCCAGCTCACTGTGACCCTATCCCCAGCTCACTGTGACCCCATCCCCAGCTCACTTTGACCCCATCCCCAGCTCACTGTGACCCCATCCCCAGCTCACTGTGACCCTATCCCCAGCTCACTGTGACCCCATCCCCAGCTCACTGTGACCCTATCCCCAGCTCACTGTGACCCCATCCCCAGCTCACTGTGACCGCATCCCCAGCTCACTGTGACCCCATCCCCAGCTCACTGTGACCCAATCCCCAGCTCACTGTGACCCCATCCCCAGCTCACTGTGACCCCATCCCCAGCTCACTGTGACCCCATCCCCAGCTCACTGTGACCCTATCCCCAGCTCACTGTGACCCTATCCTCAGCTCACTGTGACCCTATCCCCAGCTCACTGTGACCCTATCCCCAGCTCACTGTGACCCCATCCCCAGCTCACTGTGAACCCATCCCCAGCTCACTCTGACCCCATCCCCAGCTCAATGTGACCCTATCCCCAGCTCACTGTGACCCCATCCCCAGCTCACTGTGACCCCATCCCCAGCTCACTGTGACCCTATCCCCAGCTCACTGTGACCCCATCCCCAGCTCACTGTGACCCCATCCCCAGCTCACTGTGACCCTATCCCCAGCTCACTGTGACCCCATCCCCAGCTCACTGTGACCCTATCCCCAGCTCCCTGTGACCCTATCCCCAGCTCACTGTGACCCTATCCCCAGCTACCTGTGACCCCATCCCCAGCTCTCTGTGACCCTATCCCCAGCTCACTGTGACCCTATCCCCAGCTCACTGTGACCCTATCCCCAGCTCACTGTGACCCTATCCCCAGATCACTGTGACCCTATCCCCAGCTCACTGTGACCCCATCCCCAGCTCACTGTGACCCCATCCCCAGCTCACTGTGACCCTATCCCCAGCTCACTGTGACCCCATCCCCAGCTCACTGTGACCCCATCCCCAGCTCACTGTGACCCCATCCCCAGCTCACTGTGACCCGATCCCCAGCTCACTGTGACCCCATCCTCAGCTCACTGTGACCCCATCCCCAGCTCACTGTGACCCTATCCCCAGCTCACTGTGACCCCATCCCCAGCTCACTGTGACCCCATCCCCAGCTCACTGTGACCCCATCCCCAGCTCACTGTGACCCCATCCCCAGCTCACTGTGACCCCATCCCCAGCTCACTGTGACCCTATCCCCAGCTCACTGTGACCCCATCCCCAGCTCACTGTGACCCTATCCTCAGCTCACTGTGACCCTATCCCCAGCTCACTGTGACCCCATCCCCAGCTCACTGTGAACACATCCTCAGCTCACTGTGACCCCATCCCCAGCTCACTGTGACCCTATCCCCAGCTCACTGTGACCCCATCCCCAGCTGACTGTGACCCCATCCCCAGCTCACTGTGACCCCATCCCCAGCTCACTGTGACCCCATCCCCAGCTCACTGTGACCCCATCCCCAGCTCACTGTGACCCTATCCCCAGCTCACTGTGACCCCATCCCCAGGTCACTGTGACCCTATCCTCAGCTCACTGTGACCCTATCCCCAGCTCACTGTGACCCCACCCCCAGCTCACTGTGACCCTATCCCCAGCTCACTGTGACCCCATCCCCAGCTCACTGTGACCCTATCCTCAGCTCACTGTGACCCTATCCCCAGCTCACTGTGACCCTATCCCCAGCTCACTGTGACCCCATCCCCAGCTCACTGTGACCCCATCCCCAGCTCACTGTGACCCCATCCCAGCTCACTGTGACCCCATCCCCAGCTCACTGTGACCCCATCCCCAGCTCACTGTGACCCTATCCTCAGCTCACTGTGACCCTATCCCCAGCTCACTGTGACCCCACCCCCAGCTCACTGTGACCCCATCCCCAGCTCACTGTGACCCCATCCCCAGCTCACTGTGACCCCATCCCCAGCTCACTGTGACCCTATCCCCAGCTCACTGTGACCCTATCCCCAGCTCACTGTGACCCCATCCCCAGCTCACTGTGACCCTATCCCCAGCTCACTGTGACCCTATCCCCAGCTCACTGTGACCCTATCCCCAGCTCACTGTGACCCCATCCCCAGCTCACTGTGACCCCATCCCCAGCTCACTGTGACCCTATCCCCAGCTCACTGTCACCCCATCCCCAGCTCACTGTGACCCTATCCCCAGCTCACTGTGACCCCATCCCCAGCTCACTGTGACCCTATCCTCAGCTCACTGGGACCCTATCCTCAGCTCACTGTGACCCCATCCCCAGCTCACTGTGACCCTATCCCCAGCTCACTGTGACCCTATCCCCAGCTCACTGTGACCCTATCCCCAGCTCACTGTGACCCCATCCCCAGCTCACTGTGACCCTATCCCCAGCTCACTGTGACCCTATCCCCAGCTCACTGTGACCCCATCCCCAGCTCACTGTGACCCTATCCCCAGCTCACTGTGACCCTATCCCCAGCTCACTGTGACCCCATCCCCAGCTCACTGTGACCCTATCCCCAGCTCACTGTGACCCTATCCCCAGCTCACCGTGACCCCATCCCCAGCTCACTGTGACCCTATCCCCAGCTCACTGTGACCCTATCCCCAGCTCACCGTGACCCCATCCCCAGCTCACTGTGACCCCATCCCCAGCTCACTGTGACCCCATCCCCAGCTCACTGTGACCCTATCCCCAGCTCACTGTGACCCCATCCCCAGCTCACTGTGACCCCATCCACAGCTCATTGTGACCCCATCCCCAGCTCACTGTGACCCCATCCCCAGCTCACTGTGACCCTATCCCCAGCTCACTGTGACCCCATCCCCAGCTCACTGTGACCCCATCCCCAGCTCACTGTGACCCTATCCTCAGCTCACTGTGACCCCATCCCCAGCTCACTGTGACCCTATCCCCAGCTCACTGTGACCCCATCCCCAGCTCACTGTGACCCCATCCCCAGCTCACTGTGACCCTATCCTCAGCTCACTGTGACCCCATCCCCAGCTCACTGTGACCCCATCCCCAGCTCACTGTGACCCCATCCCCAGCTCACTGTGACCCTATCCTCAGCTCACTGTGACCCCATCCCCAGCTCACTGTGACCCCATCCCCAGCTCACTGTGACCCCATCCCCAGCTCACTGTGACCCAATCCCCAGCTCACTGTGACCCCATCCCCAGCTCACTGTGACCCCATCCCCAGCTCACTGTGACCCCATCCCCAGCTCACTGTGACCCTATCCCCAGCTCACTGTGACCCTATCCTCAGCTCACTGTGACCCTATCCCCAGCTCACTGTGACCCCATCCCCAGCTCACTGTGACCCCATCCCCAGCTCACTGTGACCCCATCCCCAGCTCACTGTGACCCAATCCCCAGCTCACTGTGACCCCATCCCCAGCTCACTGTGACCCCATCCCCAGCTCACTGTGACCCCATCCCCAGCTCACTGTGACCCTATCCCCAGCTCACTGTGACCCTATCCTCAGCTCACTGTGACCCTATCCCCAGCTCACTGTGACCCTATCCCCAGCTCACTGTGACCCCATCCCCAGCTCACTGTGAACCCATCCCCAGCTCACTCTGACCCCATCCCCAGCTCACTGTGACCCTATCCCCAGCTCACTGTGACCCCATCCCCAGCTCACTGTGACCCCATCCCCAGCTCACTGTGACCCTATCCCCAGCTCACTGTGACCCCATCCCCAGCTCACTGTGACCCCATCCCCAGCTCACTGTGACCCTATCCCCAGCTCACTGTGACCCCATCCCCAGCTCACTGTGACCCTATCCCCAGCTCACTGTGACCCTATCCCCAGCTCACTGTGACCCTATCCCCAGCTACCTGTGACCCCATCCCCAGCTCTCTGTGACCCTATCCCCAGCTCACTGTGACCCTATCCCCAGCTCACTGTGACCCTATCCCCAGATCACTGTGACCCTATCCCCAGCTCACTGTGACCCCATCCCCAGCTCACTGTGACCCCATCCCCAGCTCACTGTGACCCTATCCCCAGCTCACTGTGACCCCATCCCCAGCTCACTGTGACCCCATCCCCAGCTCACTGTGACCCCATCCCCAGCTCACTGTGACCCGATCCCCAGCTCACTGTGACCCCATCCTCAGCTCACTGTGAACCCATCCCCAGCTCACTGTGACCCTATCCCCAGCTCACTGTGACCCCATCCCCAGCTCACTGTGACCCCATCCCCAGCTCACTGTGACCCCATCCCCAGCTCACTGTGACCCCATCCACAGCACACTGTGACCCCATCCCCAGCTCACTGTGACCCTATCCCCAGCTCACTGTGACCCCATCCCCAGCTCACTGTGACCCTATCCTCAGCTCACTGTGACCCTATCCCCAGCTCACTGTGACCCCATCCCCAGCTCACTGTGAACACATCCTCAGCTCACTGTGACCCCATCCCCAGCTCACTGTGACCCTATCCCCAGCTCACTGTGACCCCATCCCCAGCTCACTGTGACCCCATCCCCAGCTCACTGTGACCCCATCCCCAGCTCACTGTGACCCCATCCCCAGCTCACTGTGACCCCATCCCCAGCTCACTGTGACCCCATCCCCAGCTCACTGTGACCCTATCCCCAGCTCACTGTGACCCCATCCCCAGCTCACTGTGACCCTATCCTCAGCTCACTGTGACCCTATCCCCAGCTCACTGTGACCCCACCCCCAGCTCACTGTGACCCTATCCCCAGCTCACTGTGACCCCATCCCCAGCTCACTGTGACCCTATCCTCAGCTCACTGTGACCCTATCCCCAGCTCACTGTGACCCTATCCCCAGCTCACTGTGACCCCATCCCCAGCTCACTGTGACCCCATCCCCAGCTCACTGTGACCCCATCCCAGCTCACTGTGACCCCATCCCCAGCTCACTGTGACCCCATCCCCAGCTCACTGTGACCCTATCCTCAGCTCACTGTGACCCTATCCCCAGCTCACTGTGACCCCACCCCCAGCTCACTGTGACCCCATCCCCAGCTCACTGTGACCCCATCCCCAGCTCACTGTGACCCTATCCCCAGCTCACTGTGACCCTATCCCCAGCTCACTGTGACCCCATCCCCAGCTCACTGTGACCCTATCCCCAGCTCACTTTAACCCTATCCCCAGCTCACTGTGACCCTATCCCCAGCTCACTGTGACCCCATCCCCAGCTCACTGTGACCCTATCCCCAGCTCACTGTGACACTATCCCCAGCTCACTGTGACCCCATCCCCAGCTCACTGTGACCCCATCCCCAGCTCACTGTGACCCCATCCCCAGCTCACTGTGACCCTATCCCCAGCTCACTGGGACCCTATCCTCAGCTCACTGTGACCCCATCCCCAGCTCACTGTGACCCTATCCCCAGCTCACTGTGACCCTATCCCCAGCTCACTGTGACCCTATCCCCAGCTCACTGTGACCCCATCCCCAGCTCACTGTGACCCTATCCCCAGCTCACTGTGACCCTATCCCCAGCTCACTGTGACCCCATCCCCAGCTCACTGTGACCCTATCCCCAGCTCACTGTGACCCTATCCCCAGCTCACTGTGACCCCATCCCCAGCTCACTGTGACCCTATCCCCAGCTCACTGTGACCCTATCCCCAGCTCACTGTGACCCCATCCCCAGCTCACTGTGACCCTATCCCCAGCTCACTGTGACCCTATCCCAAGCTCACCGTGACCCCATCCCCAGCTCACTGTGACCCCATTCCCAGCTCACTGTGACCCTATCCCCAGCTCACTGTGACCCTATCCCCAGCTCACTGTGACCCTATCCCCAGCTCACTGTGACCCCATCCCCAGCTCACTGTGACCCTATCCCCAGCTCACTGTGACCCTATCCCCAGCTCACTGTGACCCTATCCCCAGCTCACTGTGACCCCATCCCCAGCTCACTGTGACCCTATCCCCAGCTCACTGTGACCCCATCCCCAGCTCACTGTGACCCCATCCCCAGCTCACTGTGACCCCATCCCCAGCTCACTGTGACCCCATCCTCAGCTCACTGTGACCCCATCCCCAGCTCACTGTGACCCCATCCCCAGCTCACTGTGACCCTGTCCCCAGCTCACTGTGACCCTATCCCCAGCTCACTGTGACCCCATCCCCAGCTCACTGTGACCCTATCCCCAGCTCACTGTGACCCCATCCCCAGCTCACTGTGACCCTATCCCCAGCTCACAGTGACCCTATCCCCAGCTCACTGTGACCCTATCCCCAGCTCACTGTGACCCCATCCCCAGCTCACTGTGACCCCATCCTCAGCTCACTGTGACCCCATCCCCAGCTCACTGTGACCCCATCCCCAGCTCACTGTGACCCTGTCCCCAGCTCACTGTGACCCTATCCCCAGCTCACTGTGACCCTATCCCCAGCTCACTGTGACCCCATCCCCAGCTCACTGTGACCCTATCCCCAGCTCACTGTGACCCTATCCCCAGCTCACTGTGACCCTATCCCCAGCTCACTGTGACCCCATCCCCAGCTCACTGTGACCCTATCCCCAGCTCACTGTGACCCCATCCCCAGCTCACTGTGACCCCATCCCCAGCTCACTGTGACCCCATCCCCAGCTCACTGTGACCCCATCCTCAGCTCACTGTGACCCCATCCCCAGCTCACTGTGACCCCATCCCCAGCTCACTGTGACCCTGTCCCCAGCTCACTGTGACCCTATCCCCAGCTCACTGTGACCCCATCCCCAGCTCACTGTGACCCCATCCCCAGCTCACTGTGACCCCATCCCCAGCTCACTGTGACCCTGTCCCCAGCTCACTGTGACCCCTTCCCCAGCTCACTGGTCCCCATCCCCAGCTCACTGTGACCCCATCCCCAGCTCACTGTGACCCCATCCCCAGCTCACTGTGACCCTGTCCCCAGCTCACTGTGACCCCATCCCCAGCTCACTGTGACCCCATCCCCAGCTCACTGTGACCCTATCCCCAGCTCACTGTGACCCTATCCCCAGCTCACTGTGACCCTATCCCCAGCTCACTGTGACCCCATCCCCAGCTCACTGTGACCCTATCCCCAGCTCACTGTGACCCCACCCCCAGCTCACTGTGACCCTATCCCCAGCTCACTGTGACCCCATCCCCAGCTCACTGTGACCTTATCCCCAGCTCACTGTGACCCCACCCCCAGCTCACTGTGACCCTGTCCCCAGCTCACTGTGACCCCATCCCCAGCTCACTGTGACCCCATCCCCAGCTCACTGTGACCCCATCCCCAGCTCACTGTGACCCCATCCCCAGCTCACTGTGACCCCATCCCCAGCTCACTGTGACCCCATCCCCAGCTCACTGTGACCCCACCCTCTGCTCACTGTGACCCTATCCCCAGCTCACTGTGACCCCATCCCCAGCTCACTGTGACCCTATCCCCAGCTCACTGTGACCACATCCCCAGCTCACTGTGACCCCATCCCCAGCTCACTGTGACCCTATCCCCAGCTCACTGTGACCCTATCCCCTGCTCACTGTGACCCTATCCCCAGGTCACTGTGACCCTATCCCCAGCTCACTGTGACCCCATCCCCAGCTCACTGTGACCCTATCCCCAGCTCACTGTGACCCTATCCCCAGCTCACTGTGACCCTATCCACAGCTCACTGTGACCCCATCCCCAGCTCACTGTGACCCCATCCCCAGCTCACTGTGACCCTATCCCCAGCTCACTGTGACCCTATCCCCAGCTCACTGTGACCCTATCCCCAGCTCACTGTGACCCTATCCCCAGCTCACTGTGACCCCATCCCCAGCTCACTGTGACCCCATCCCCAGCTCACTGGGACCCCATCCCCAGCTCACTGTGACCCTGTACCCAGCTCACTGTGACCCCATCCCCAGCTCACTGTGACCCTATCCTCAGCTCACTGTGACCCCATCCCCAACTCACTGTGACCCAATCACCAGCTCACTGTGACCACATCCCCAGCTCACTGTGACCCCATCCCCAGCTCACTGTGACCCCATCCCCAGCTCACTGTGACCCCATCCCCAGCTCACTGTGACCCCATCCCCAGCTCACTGTGACCCTATCCCCAGCTCACTGTGACCCCACCCCCAGCTCACTGTGACCCCACCCCCAGCTCACTGTGACCCTATCCTCAGCTCACTGTGACCCCATCCCCAGCTCACTGTGACCCTATCCCCAGCTCACTGTGACCCCATCCCCAGCTCACTGTGATCCTATCCCCAGCTCACTGTGACCCCATCCCCAGCTCACTGTGACCCTATCCCCAGCTCACTGTGACCCCATCCCCAGCTCACTGTGACCCTATCCCCAGCTCGCTGTGACCCCATCCCCAGCTCACTGTGACCCCATCCTCAGCTCACTGTGACCCCATCCCCAGCTCACTGTGACCCCATCCCCAGCTCACTGTGACCCCATCCCCAGCTCACTGTGACCCCATCCTCAGCTCACTGTGACCCTATCCTCAGCTCACTGTGACCCCATCCTCAGCTCACTGTGACCCTATCCCCAGCTCACTGTGACCCTATCCCCAGCTCACTGTGACCCTATCCCCAGCTCACTGTGACCCCATCCCCAGCTCACTGTGACCCCATCCCCAGCTCACTGTGACCCTATCCTCAGCTCACTGTGACCCCATCCCCAGCTCACTGTGACCCTATCCCCAGCTCACTGTGACCCCATCCCCAGCTCACTGTGACCCTATCCCCAGCTCAATGTGACCCTATCCCCAGCTCACTGTGACCCTATCCCCAGCTCACTGTGACCCCAACCCCAGC
Organism: Chiloscyllium punctatum; assembly: GCF_047496795.1. Taxonomy (NCBI): domain Eukaryota; kingdom Metazoa; phylum Chordata; class Chondrichthyes; order Orectolobiformes; family Hemiscylliidae; genus Chiloscyllium; species Chiloscyllium punctatum. The sequence goes on from NW_027309931.1 coordinate 190,835, forward strand.
TCACTGTGACCCTATCCCCAGCTCACTGTGACCCCATCCCCAGCTCACTGTGACCCTATCCCCAGCTCACTGTGACCCTATCCCCAGCTCACTGTGACCCCATCCCCTGCTCACTGTGACCCCACCCCCAGCTCACTGTGACCCCATCCCCAGCTCACTGTGACCCTATCCCCAGCTCACTGTGACCCTATCCCCAGCTCACTGTGACCCCATCCCCAGCTCACTGTGACCCCACCCCCAGCTCACTGTGACCCCATCCCCAGCTCACTGTGACCCCATCCCCAGCTCACTGTGACCCTATCCCCAGCTCACTGTGACCCTATCCCCAGCTCACTGTGACCCTATCCCCAGCTCACTGTGACCCTATCCCCAGCTCAATGTGACCCTATCCCCAGCTCACTGTGACCCTATCCCCAGCTCACTGTGACCCCATCCCCAGCTCACTGTGACCCCATCCCCAGCTCACTGTGACCCCATCCCCAGCTCACTGTGACCCTATCCCCAGCTCACTGTGACCCTATCCCCAGCTCACTGTGACCCCATCCTCAGCTCACTGTGACCCCATCCCCAGCTCACTGTGACCCTATCCCCAGCTCACTGTGACCCTATCCACAGCTCACTGTGACCCCATCCCCAGCTCACTGTGACCTTATCCCCAGCTCACTGTGACACTATCCCCAGCTCACTGTGACCCTATCCCCAGCTCACTGTGAACCTATCCCCAGCTCACTGTGACCCTATCCCCAGCTCACTGTGACCCTATCCCCAGCTTACTGTGACCCCATCCCCAGCTCACTGTGACCCTATCCCCAGCTCACTGTGACCCCATCCCCAGCTCACTGTGACCCAATCCCCAGCTCACTGTGACCCTATCCTCAGCTCACTGTGACCCCATTCCCAGCTCACTGTGACCCGATCCCCAGCTCACTGTGACCCTATCCCCAGCTCACTGTGACCCCATCCACAGCTCACTGTGACCCTATCCCCAGCTCACTGTGACCCCATCCCCAGCTCACTGTGACCCTATCCCCAGCTCACTTTAACCCTATCCCCAGCTCACTGTGACCCTATCCCCAGCTCACTGTGACCCCATCCCCAGCTCACTGTGACCCTATCCCCAGCTCACTGTGACACTATCCCCAGCTCACTGTGACCCCATCCCCAGCTCACTGTGACCCCATCCCCAGCTCACTGTGACCCCATCCGCAGCTCACTGTGACCCCATCCCCAGCTCACTGTGACCCCATCCCCAGCTCACTGTGACCCCATCCCCAGCTCACTGTGACCCTATCCCCAGCTCACTGTGACCCCATCCCCAGCTCACTGTGACCCTATCCTCAGCTCACTGTGACCCCATCCCCAGCTCACTGTGACCCCATCCCCAGCTCACTGTGACCCCATCCCCAGCTCACTGTGACCCCATCCCCAGCTCACTGTGACCCTATCGCCAGCTCACTGTGACCCCACCCCCAGCTCACTGTGACCCCATCCCCAGCTCACTGTGACCCTATCCCCAGCTCACTGTGACCCTATCCCCAGCTCACTGTGACCCCATCCCCAGCTCACTGTGACCCTATCCTCAGCTCACTGTGACCCCATCCCCAGCTCACTGTGACCCTATCCCCAGCTCACTGTGACCCCATCCCCAGCTCACTGTGACCCCATCCCCAGCTCACTGTGACCCCATCCCCAGCTCACTGTGACCCCATCCCCAGCTCACTGTTACCCCATCCCCAGCTCACTGTGACCCCATCCCCAGCTCACTGTGACTCTATCCCCAGCTCACTGTGACCCTATCCCCAGCTCACTGTGACCCCATCCCCAGCTCACTGTGACCCTATCCCCTGCTCACTGTGACCCTATCCCCAGCTCACTGTGACCCCATCCCCAGCTCACTGTGACCCCATCCCCAGCTCACTGTGACCCTATCCCCAGCTCACTGTGACCCCATCCCCAGCTCACTGTGACCCTATCCCCTGCTCACTGTGACCCTATCCCCAGCTCACTGTGACCCCATCCCCAGCTCACTGTGACCCCATCCCCAGCTCACTGTGACCCCATCCCCAGCTCACTGTGACCCCATCCCCAGCTCACTGTGACCCCATCCTCAGCTCACTGTGACCCCATCCCCAGCTCACTGTGACCCCATCCCCAGCTCACTGTGACCCCATCCCCAGCTCACTGTGACCCCATCCTCAGCTCACTGTGACCCTATCCTCAGCTCACTGTGACCCCATCCTCAGCTCACTGTGACCCTATCCCCAGCTCACTGTGACCCTATCCCCAGCTCACTGTGACCCTATCCCCAGCTCACTGTGACCCCATCCCCAGCTCACTGTGACCCCATCCCCAGCTCACTGTGTCCCTATCCTCAGCTCACTGTGACCCCATCCCCAGCTCACTGTGACCCTATCCCCAGCTCACTGTGAACCCATCCCCAGCTCACTGTGACCCTATCCCCAGCTCAATGTGACCCTATCCCCAGCTCACTGTGACCCTATCCCCAGCTCACTCTGACCCCACCCCCAGCTCACTGTGACCCTATCCCCTGCTCACTGTGACCCCATCCCCAGCTCACTGTGACCCTATCCCCAGCTCACTGTGACCCTATCCCCAGCTCACTGTGACCCCATCCCCAGCTCACTGTGACCCCACCCCCAGCTCACTGTGACCCCATCCCCAGCTCACTGTGACACCATCCCCAGCTCACTGTGACCCTATCCCCAGCTCACTGTGACCCTATCCCCAGCTCACTGTGACCCCATCCCCAGCTCACTGTGACCGCACCCCCAGCTCACTGTGACCCCATCCCCAGCTCACTGTGACCCCATCCCCAGCTCACTGTGACCCTATCCCCAGCTCACTGTGACCCTATCCCCAGCTCACTGTGACCCTATCCCCAGCTCACTGTGACCCTATCCCCAGCTCAATGTGACCCTATCCCCAGCTCACTGTGACCCTATCCCCAGCTCACTGTGACCCTATCCCCAGCTCACTGTGACCCCATCCCCAGCTCACTGTGACCCCATCCCCAGCTCACTGTGACCCCATCCCCGGCTCACTGTGACCCCATCCCCAGCTCACTGTGACCCCATCCCTAGCTCACTGTGACCCCATCCCCAGCTCACTGTGACCCTATCCCCAGCTCACTGTGACCCTATCCCCAGCTCACTGTGACCCTATCCCCAGCTCACTGTGACCCCATCCCCAGCTCACTGTGACCCCATCCCCAGCTCACTGTGACCCTATCCCCAGCTCACTGTGACCCTATCCCCAGCTCACTGTGACCCTATCCCCAGCTTACTGTGACCCCATCCCCAGCTCACTGTGACCCTATCCCCAGCTCACTGTGACCCCATCCCCAGCTCACTGTGACCCCATCCCCAGCTCACTGTGACCCTATCCCCAGCTCACTGTGACCCTATCCTCAGCTCACTGTGACCCCATCCCCAGCTCACTGTGACCCTATCCCCAGCTCAATGTGACCCTATCCCCAGCTCACTGTGACCCTATCCCCAGCTCACTGTGACCCTATCCCCAGCTCACTGTGACCCCATCCCCAGCTCACTGTGACCCCATCCCCAGCTCACTGTGACCCCATCCCCGGCTCACTGTGACCCCATCCCCAGCTCACTGTGACCCCATCCCTAGCTCACTGTGACCCCATCCCCAGCTCACTGTGACCCTATCCCCAGCTCACTGTGACCCTATCCCCAGCTCACTGTGACCCTATCCCCAGCTCACTGTGACCCCATCCCCAGCTCACTGTGACACCATCCCCAGCTCACTGTGACCCTATCCCCAGCTCACTGTGACCCTATCCCCAGCTCACTGTGACCCTATCCCCAGCTTACTGTGACCCCATCCCCAGCTCACTGTGACCCTATCCCCAGCTCACTGTGACCCCATCCCCAGCTCACTGTGACCCCATCCCCAGCTCACTGTGACCCTATCCCCAGCTCACTGTGACCCTATCCTCAGCTCACTGTGACCCCATCCCCAGCTCACTGTGACCCTATCCCCAGCTCACTGTGACCCTATCCCCAGCTCACTGTGACCCTATCCCCAGCTCACTGTGACCCCATCCCCAGCTCACTGTGACCCTATCCCCAGCTCACTGTGACCCCATCCCCAGCTCACTGTGACCCTATCCCCAGCTCACTGTAACCCTATCCCCAGCTCACTGTGACCCTATCCCCAGCTCACTGTGTCCCCATCCCCAGCTCACTGTGACCCCATCCCCAGCTCACTGTGACCCTATCCCCAGCTCACTGTGACCCTATCCCCAGCTCACTGTGACCCCATCCCCAGCTCACTGTGACCCTATCCTCAGCTCACTGTGACCCCATCCCCAGCTCACTGTGACCCTATCCCCAGCTCACTGTGACCCCATCCCCAGCTCACTGTGACCCCATCCCCAGCTCACTGTGACCCCATCCCCAGCTCACTGTGACCCCATCCCGAGCTCACTGTGACCCCATTCCCAGCTCACTGTGACCCCATCCCCAGCTCACTGTGACCCTATCCCCAGCTCACTGTGACCCTATCCCCAGCTCACTGTGACCCCATCCCCAGCTCACTGTGACCCTATCCCCAGCTCACTGTGACCCTATCCCCAGCTCACTGTGACCCCATCCCCATCTCACTGTGACCCCATCCCCAGCTCACTGTGACCCTATCCCCAGCTCACTGTGACCCTATCCTCAGCTCACTGTGACCCTATCCCCAGCTCACTGTGACCCTAACCCCAGCTCACTGTGACCCCATCCCCAGCTCACTGTGACCCTATCCCCAGCTCACTGTGACCCTATCCCCAGCTCACTGTGACCCCATCCCCAGCTCACTGTGACCCCATCCCCAGCTCACTGTGACCCTATCCCCAGATCACTGTGACCCCATCCCCAGCTCACTGTGACCCCATCCCCAGCTCACTGTGACCACATCCCCAGCTCACTGTGACCCCATCCCCACTCACTGTGACCCCACCCCCAGCTCACTGTGACCCTATCCCCAGCTCACTGTGACCCCATCCCCAGCTCACTGTGACCCCATCCCCAGCTCACTGTGACCCTATCCCCAGCTCACTGTGACCCCATCCCCAGCTCACTGTGACCCTATCCCCAGCTCACTGTGACCCCATCCCCAGCTCACTGTGACCCCACCCCCAGCTCACTGTGACCCTATCCCCAGCTCACTGGGACCCTATCCTCAGCTCCCTGTGACCCTATCCCCAGCTCACTGTGACCCTATCCCCAGCTCACTGTGACCCTATCCCCAGCTCACTGTGACCCTATCCCCAGCTCACTGTGACCCCATCCCCAGCTCACTGTGACCCCATCCCCAGCTCACTGTGAACCTATCCCCAGCTCACTGTGACCCTATCCCCAGCTCACTGTGACCCCATCCCCAGCTCACTGTGACCCTATCCCCAGCTCACTGTGACCCCATCCCCAGCTCACTGTGACCCCATCCCCAGCTCACTGTGACCCTATCCCCAGCTCACTGTGACCCTATCCCCAGCTCACTGTGACCCCATCCCCAGCTCACTGTGGCCCCATCCCCAGCTCACTGTGACCCCATCCCCAGCTCACTGTGACCCTATCCTCAGCTCACTGTGACCCCATCCCCAGCTCACTGTGACCCCATCCCCAGCTCACTGTGACCCTATCCCCAGCTCACTGTGACCCCATCCCCAGCTCACTGTGTCCCCATCCCCAGCTCACTGTGACCCCACCCCCAGCTCACTGTGACTCTATCCCCAGCTCACTGTGACCCTATCCCCAGCTCACTGTGACCCTATCCCCAGCTCACTGTGACCCCATCCCCAGCTCACTGTGACCCTATCACCAGCTCACTGTGACCCCATCCCCAGCTCACTGTGACCCTATCCCCAGCTCACTGTGACCCCATCCCCAGCTCACTGTGACCCTATCCCCAGCTCACTATGACCCTATCCCCAGCTCACTGTGACCCCATCCCCAGCTCACTGTGACCCCATCCCCAGCTCACTGTGACCCTATCCCCAGCTCACTGTGACCCCATCCCCAGCTCACTGTGACCCCATCCCCAGCCAGCTGTGACCCCATCCCCAGCTCACTGTGACCCTATCCTGAGCTCACTGTGACCCTATCCCCAGCTCACTGTGACCCCATCCCCAGCTCACTGTGACCCTATCCCCAGCTCACTGTGACCCTATCCCCAGCTCCCTGTGAGCCCATCCCCAGCTCACTGTGACCCCATCCCCAGCAAACTGTGACCCTATCCCCAGCTCACTGTGACCCCATCCCCAGCTCACTGTGACCCTATCCCCAGCTCACTGTGACCCTATCCCCAGCTCACTGTGACCCCATCCCCAGCTCACTGTGACCCCATCCCCAGCTCACTGTGACCCCATCCCCAGCTCACTGTGACCCTATCCCCAGCTCACTGTGACCCTATCCCCAGCTAACTGTGACCCCATCCCCAGCTCACTGTGACCCCATCCCCAGCTCACTGTGACCCCATCCCCAGCTCCATGTGACCCCATCCCCAGCTCACTGTGACCCCATCCCCAGCTCACTGTGACCCCATCCCCAGCTCCATGTGACCCTATCCCCAGCTCACTGTGACCCTATCCCCAGCTCACTGTGAACCTATCCCCAGCTCACTGTGACCCTATCCCCAGCTCACTGTGACCCTATCCCCAGCTCACTGTGACCCCATCCCCAGCTCACTGTGACCCTATCCTCAGCTCACTCTGACCCTATCCCCAGCTCACTGTGACCCTATCCCCAGCTCACTGTGACCCTATCCCCAGCTCACTGTGACCCTATCCCCAGCTCACTGTGACCCCACCCCCAGCTCACTGTGACCCCACCCCCAGCTCACTGTGACCCCATCCCCAGCTCACTGTGACCCCATCCCCAGCTCACTGTGACCCTATCCCCAGCTCACTGTGACACCACCCCCAGCTCACTGTGACCCCACCCCCAGCTCACTGTGACCCCATCCCCAGCTCACTGTGACCCTATCCCCAGCTCACTGTGACCCCACCCCCAGCTCACTGTGACCCCACCCCCAGCTCACTGTGACCCCATCCCCAGCTCACTGTGACCCTATCCCCAGCTCACTGTGACCCCATCCCCAGCTCACTGTGACCCCATCCCCAGCTCACTGTGACCCTATCCTCAGCTCACTGTGACCCTATCCCCAGCTCACTGCGACCCTATCCTCAGCTCACTGTGACCCCATCCCCAGCTCACTGTGACCCCATCCCCAGCTCACTGTGACCCTATCCCCAGCTCACTGTGACCCTATCCCCAGCTCACTGTGACGCCACCCCCAGCTCACTGTGACCCCATCCCCAGCTCACTGTGACCCCATCCCCAGCTCACTGTGACCCCATCCCCAGCTCACTGTGACCCCATCCCCAGCTCACTGTGACCCTATCCCCAGCTCACTGTGACCCCACCCCCAGCTCACTGTGACCCTATCCTCAGCTCACTGTGACCATATCCTCAGCTCACTGTGACCCTATCCTCAGCTCACTGTGACCCCACCCCCAGCTCACTGTGACCCCATCCCCAGCTCACTGTGACCCCATCCTCAGCTCACTGTGACCCCATCCCCAGCTCACTGTGACCCTATCCCCAGCTCACTGTGACCCCATCCCCAGCTCACTGTGACCCCATCCCCAGCTCACTGTGACCCCATCCCCAGCTCACTGTGACCCCATCCCCAGATCACTGTGACCCCATCCCCAGCTCACTGTGACCCCATCCCCAGCTCACTGTGACCCTATCCCCAGCTCACTGTGACCCTATCCCCAGCTCACTGTGACCCTATCCCCAGCTCACTGTGACCCTATCCTCAGCTCACTGTGACCCCATCCCCAGCTCACTGTGACCCTATCCCCAGCTCACTGTGACCCTATCCTCAGCTCACTGTGACCCTATCCTCAGCTCACTGTGACCCCATCCCCAGCTCACTGTGACCCCATCCCCAGCTCACTGTGACCCTATCCTCAGCTCACTGTGACCCCATCCCCAGCTCACTGTGACCCCATCCCCAACTCACTGTGACCCTATCCCCAGCTCACTGTGACCCCATCCCCAGCTCACTGTGACCCTATTCCCAGCTCACTGTGACCCTATCCCCAGCTCACTGTGACCCCATCCCCAGCTCACTGTGACCCTATCCCCAGCTCACTGTGACCCTATATTCAGCTCACTGTGACCCCATCCCCAGCTCACTGTGACCCCATCCCCAGCTCACTGTGACCCTATCCCCAGCTCACTGTGACCCCATCCCCAACTCACTGTGACCCCATCCCCAGCTCACTGTGACCCTATCCTCAGCTCACTGTGACCCCATCCCCAGCTCACTGTGACCCTATCCCCAGCTCACTGTGACCCCATCCCCAGCTCACTGTGACGCCAACCCCAGCTCACTGTGACCCTATCCCCAGCTCACTGTGACCCCATCCCCAGCTCACTGTGAACCCATCCCCAGCTCACTCTGACCCCATCCCCAGCTCACTGTGACCCCATCCCCAGCTCACTGTGACCCCATCCCCAGCTCACTGTGACCCTATCCTCAGCTCACTGTGACCCTATCCCCAGCTCACTGTGACCCTATCCCCAGCTCACTGAGACCCCATCCCCAGCTCACTGTGACCCTATCCTCAGCTCACTGTGACCCTATCCCCAGCTCACTGTGACCCTATCCTCAGCTCACTGTGACCCCATCCCCAGCTCACTGTGACCCTATCCCCAGCTCACTGTGATCCCATCCCCAGCTCACTGTGACCCCATCCCCAGCTCACTGTGACCCTATCCCCAGCTCACTGTGACCCTATCCCCAGCTCACTGTGACCCTATCCCCAGCTCACTGTGACCCCATCCCCAGCTCACTGTGACCCTATCCCCAGCTCACTGTGACCCTATCCCCAGCTCACTGTGACCCTATGCTCAGCTCACTGTGACCCCATCCCCAGCTGACTGTGACCCTATCCCCAGCTCACTGTGACCCCATCCCCAGCTCACTGTGACCCTATGCCCAGCTCACTGTGACCCTATCCTCAGCTCACTGTGACCCCATCCCCAGCTCACTGTGACCCTATCCCCAGCTCACTGTGACCCTATCCCCAGCTCACTGTGACCCTATCCCCAGCTCACTGTGACCCCATCCCCAGCACACTGTGACCCCATCCCCAGCTCACTGTGACCCCATCCCCAGCTCCATGTGACCACATCCCCAGCTCACTGTGACCCCATCCCCAGCTCACTGTGACCCCATCCCCAGCTCCATGTGACCCTATCCCCAGCTCACTGTGACCCCATCCCCAGCTCACTGTGACCCTATCCCCAGCTCACTGTGACCCTATCCCCAGCTCACTGTGACCCTATCCCCAGCTCACTGTGACCCTATCCCCAGCTCACTGTGACCCTATCCCCAGCTCACTGTGACCCTATCCCCAGCTCACTGTGACCCCATCCCCAGCTCACTGTGACCCTATCCTCAGCTCACTCTGACCCTATCCCCAGCTCACTGTGACCCTATCCCCAGCTCACTGTGACCCTATCCCCAGCTCACTGTGACCCCACCCCCAGCTCACTGTGACCCCACCCCCAGCTCACTGTGACCCCACCCCCAGCTCACTGTGACCCCATCCCCAGCTCACTGTGACCCTATCCCCAGCTCACTGTGACCCTATCCCCAGCTCACTGTGACCCCACCCCCAGCTCACTGTGACCCCACCCCCAGCTCACTGTGACCCCATCCCCAGCTCACTGTGACCCTATCCCCAGCTCACTGTGACCCCACCCCCAGCTCACTGTGACCCTACCCCCAGCTCACTGTGACCCCATCCCCAGCTCACTGTGACCCTATCCCCAACTCACTGTGACCCCATCCCCAGCTCACTGTGACCCCATCCCCAGCTCACTGTGACCCTATCCTCAGCTCACTGTGACCCTATCCCCAGCTCATTGTGACCCTATCCTCAGCTCACTGTGACCCCATCCCCAGCTCACTGTGACCCCATCCCCAGCTCACTGTGACCCTATCCCCAGCTCACTGTGACCCTATCCCCAGCTCACTGTGACCCCACCCCCAGCTCACTGTGACCCCATCCCCAGCTCACTGTGACCCCATCCCCAGCTCACTGTGACCCCATCCCCAGCTCACTGTGACCCCATCCCCAGCTCACTGTGACCCTATCCCCAGCTCACTGTGACCCCACCCCCAGCTCACTGTGACCCTATCCTCAGCTCACTGTGACCCTATCCTCAGCTCACTGTGACCCTATCCTCAGCTCACTGTGACCCCACCCCCAGCTCACTGTGACCCCATCCCCAGCTCACTGTGACCCCATCCTCTGCTCACTGTGACCCCATCCCCAGCTCACTGTGACCCTTTCCCCAGCTCACTGTGACCCCATCCCCAGCTCACTGTGACCCCATTCCCAGCTCACTGTGACCCCATCCCCAGCTCACTGTGACCCCATCCCCAGCTCACTGTGACCCCATCCCCAGCTCACTGTGACCCCATCCCCAGCTCACTGTGACCCTATCCCCAGCTCACTGTGACCCTATCCCCAGCTCACTGTGACCCTATCCCCAGCTCACTGTGACCCTATCCTCAGCTCACTGTGACCCCATCCCCAGCTCACTGTGACCCCATCCCCAGCTCACTGTGACCCTATCCCCAGCTCACTGTGACCCCATCCCCAGCTCACTGTGATCCTATCCCCAGCTCACTGTGACCCTATCCCCAGCTCACTGTGACCCCATCCCCAGCTCACTGTGACCCTATCCCCAGCTCACTGTGACCCTATCCTCAGCTCACTGTGACCCCATCCCCAGCTCACTGTGACCCCATCCCCAGCTCACTGTGACCCTATCCCCAGCTCACTGTGACCCCATCCCCAACTCACTGTGACCCCATCCCCAGCTCACTGTGACCCTATCCTCAGCTCACTGTGACCCCATCCCCAGCTCACTGTGACCCTATCCCCAGCTCACTGTGACCCCATCCCCAGCTCACTGTGACCCCAACCCCAGCTCACTGTGACCCTATCCCCAGCTCACTGTGACCCTATCCCAAGCTCACTGTGACCCCATCCACAGCTCACTGTGACCCCATCCCCAGCTCACTGTGACCCCATCCCCAGCTCACTGTGACCCCATCCCCAGCTCACTGTGACCCTATCCTCAGCTCACTGTGACCCTATCCCCAGCTCACTGTGACCCTATCCCCAGCTCACTGTGACCCCATCCCCAGCTCACTGTGACCCTATCCTCAGCTCACTGTGACCCTATCCCCAGCTCACTGTGACCCTATCCTCAGCTCACTGTGACCCCATCCCCTGCTCACTGTGACCCTATCCCCAGCTCACTGTGACCCCATCCCCAGCTCACTGTGACCCCATCCACAGCTCACTGTGACCCTATCCCCAGCTCACTGTGACCCTATCCCCAGCTCACTGTGACCCTATCCCCAGCTCACTGTGACCCCATCCCCAGCTCACTGTGACCCTATCCCCAGCTCACTGTGACCCTATCCCCAGCTCACTGTGACCCTATCCTCAGCTCACTGTGACCCCATCCCCAGCTCACTGTGACCCTATCCCCAGCTCACTGTGACCCCATCCCCAGCTCACTGTGACCCTATCCCCAGCTCACTGTGACCCTATCCTCAGCTCACTGTGACCCCATCCCCAGCTCACTGTGACCCTATCCCCAGCTCACTGAGACCCCATCCCCAGCTCACTGTGACCCTATCCCCAGCTCACTGTGACCCCATCCTCAGCTCACTGTGACCCCATCCTCAGCTCACTGTGAACCCATCCCCACTCACTGTGACCCTATCCCCAGCTCACTGTGACCCCACCCCCAGCTCACTGTGACCCCATCCCCATCACACTGTGACCCCATCCCCAGCTCACTGTGACCCTTTCCCCAGCTCACTGGGACCCCATCCTCAGCTCACTGTGACCCTATCCCCAGCTCACTGTGACCCTATCCCCAGCTCACTGTGACCCTATCCCCAGCTCACTGTGACCCCATCCCCAGCTCACTGTGACCCTATCCCCAGCTCACTGTGACCCCATCCCCAGCTCACTGTGACCCTATCCCCAGCTCACTGTGACCCTATCCCCAGCTCACTGTGACCCTATCCTCAGCTCACTGTGACCCTATCCCCAGCTCACTGTGACCCCATCCCCAGCTCACTGTGACCCTATCCCCAGCTCACTGTGACCCCATCCCCAGCTCACTGTGACCCTATCCCCAGCTCATTGTGACCCTATCCCCAGCTCACTGTGACCCCATCCCCAGCTCACTGTGACCCCATCCCCCGCTCACTGTGACCCTATCCCCAGCTCACTGTGACCCCATCCCCAGCTCACTGTGACCCTATCCCCAGCTCACTGTGAGCCTATCCCCAGCTCACTGTGACCCCATCCCCAGCTCACTGTGACCCCATCCCCAGCTCACTGTGACCCTATCCCCAGCTCACTGTGACCCTATCCCCAGCTCACTGTGACCCTATCCCCAGCTCACTGTGACCCTATCCTCAGCTCACTGTGACCCCATCCCCAGCTCACTGTGACCCCATCCCCAGCTCACTGTGACCCCATCCCCAGCTCACTGTGACCCCATCCCCAGCTCACTGTGACCCTATCCCCAGCTCACTGTGACCCTATCCCCAGCTCACTGTGACCCCATCCCCAGCTCACTGTGACCCTATCCCCAGCTCACTGTGACCCTATCCCCAGCTCACTGTGACCCTATCCTCAGCTCACTGTGACCCCATCCCCAGCTCACTGTGACCCCATCCCCAGCTCACTGTGACCCTATCCCCAGCTCACTGTGACCCCATCCCCAGCTCACTGTGACCCTATCCTCAGCTCACTGTGACCCCATCCCCAGCTCACTGTGACCCCATCCCCAGCTCACTGTGACCCCATCCCCAGCTCACTGTGACCCCATCCCCAGCTCACTGTGACCCCATCCCCAGCTCACTGTGACCCCATCCCCAGCTCACTGTGACCCCATCCCCAGCTCACTGTGACCCTATCCCCAGCTCCCTGTGTGCTTTGTCTCTCACTATTTCTCTCACACTATCTGTTTCCCTGTCTTTTCCTTTTCTCTGTCTTCTGTTTCTTTCCCTGAACTTACTATCTCCCCTTCTCCCTGTCCATGTGACTGTTTGTTTCTTGTTTTGTTCCCTTTCTCTGTTTTACTGACTGTCATTCTGTTTCCCTCACTGTGTTCTCTCTCTCCCTATATGTGTCTGTCTATTTCTCCCTCTTTGTGATGGTGATGGCGTCTCTATTCGTTTGAAGCATGGGATGGCTCTTTGGTTGGATATTGGCAATAAGATAAACTCATTTGTGTTTTCGTATCTTAAACATAATTTAAATTTATTGGTTAAATTTCAATTGTTGTCAAAACAGCAACCAGAACTTGGATCTCCGTTTAACAACCAATTGTTACATCTAAATATTCTGGAACTGCCTTCTCCCAGTGCTCTGCATACTGGCAACTGAAAGCATTCTATTCATGTGCATAATAGTGTGAGGGTAACTGCTCTTCCCAGGACCAGAAGAAACTACAGACAGTTGTGTGCACAGCCCAGACTATCATGGAGGACAACCTTCCATCCATTTATACTTCTCATTGTCAGTGAAAGGCTGGCAACATCACATATCTCTCCAAAACCGGTAGCGGTCTCCTGCAACCTTTTCCAAAAGGGAGGAGATACAGAGGCTTGAAAACATGGACCAGTATGCTCAGGAACACTCTCTTCCGAACACTAATCACACTAGCGAATTGAAATCTCGAACTTTTCAAATAGTATTAATCTTGCGAAAGTCACTCTTGCTTTGCGCACTTCCTGTGCAACTGTCACCTTGTGTACCTCACTCTGTCTAAGTGCCATTGAGGCTCAAGGTCTTCTCAAGGGCAATCAAATAAGTGAATTAATGCTGGCCCAGCCATCGATACCGATATCCCATTAATAAATATAAGAACATGACGACACTCAGGGAAGACAGACAGGTGGGATCAAATCGCTTTAAACATGATCTTAGATATATATAGTTTCCCTGAGTATCTGAAAGTAGAGTGTTCCTACAAAACCTTACATAAGCTGATATTTTGTAAAGTGAAATAGCATTAATCTATGTGGGAAAATAAATAATCTTTCATGGTATAAGTGAAAATCCTCTTCGGATTTCTTTTGGTTAGCGAAAACAGGACGTAATGGAGGTTTTTCGGAAAGGGAAGTGGCATAAAGCGAATATTTGAAAAGTGGGGTCTACATGTACCGGCATGGGCAAGATATTCAGGAAGATGGGAAAAGTCAAAAATAAATGAGGTGAATTTCACATTTTATTTCCATCCCAGCTGATCGTCGTTCCTGTTGTTTGCTCTTTTTCTTCTATCTCTCTCTTTCTCTATCGATTTAGCTCACTCCTCCTCCCTTTCAAAGCAGACTTCCCTGTCACCAGCATTATTCAAACTATTTTCCAATTGGTTTCAGTTCAGGAAAGCTCCCAGCACTTTCTGTTATTTGCTTTGCATTTCTTATGCAATTTCAGATCTCCAGCATCGTCTTTTATTTGGTTTAAGCTTCAAGTTTGTTATTCCATGGGAAGTCGACATCTCTGCCAGGGCAGCATTTGTTAATCATCACTAATTGTCCTGATTGTGAGGCCATTCCACAAGGCAATATAAAATCAAGCACATTGATATGGGTCTGAAGTCACACTTAACCCAGACCGGTAGTAACATTAAATTTCTTTAAAGTCATCAGTGAAACAGGAAAATTTTCAGACAATATCTGGGTTTTATGGTTGTGTTTCGTGAAATTCACTTTTATTCCAATTCTTATCATTTTCATTGAAGTTCTGCCATCAGCTGTGGTACGACTTGAAACAAATCGCTTGAAACAATGTCTTTCGTTTAATAAGCTTTGCTCCTGAATTACATCCAGTGATATTCCTACTCTGACAGATTGTCATAATCATGAAGTAACGTCTGAGACAAGAACAATTTTGTGATTGAAATACTTGTAAATGGAAAAGTGGCCAGAAGAGAGCTTGAAATATAAAGTCTGAATTTTACCAACGCGTAGACAATGGTTTGTTCAGACACAGCACTGACGCAGAGATGGAGATTGGGGATATTATGAGCTGGTCGTGGACAGGGTTCGTGACAGAGAGAACACGAGACATAAATCAGTTCAGGGCCAAAAGGGATCCTGAGGTTGTCCATAGTTTTGTTCTCAGATGTTTGTAAGGGAGTGGTCTGCAATTCAGATGAATGAAGACTGCAATTTGAATTGAAGATAATAGTTTCTTTCTTTGATAAATATAGATAACAGCAATTGCAATGAAGTTCAAAATTGTTTATGGGATTCATGAATGGACAGAGGTAGACAACACCAACAATAGCGAGAATAGGTTAGTAACACACACTCCACCCCACCCAAAGTAATAATCAGTACCGCTAATATGCGATATGGTAGAAATTCCCAACAGAGAAAAATGTTGAAAAGTCCCAAGGAAAGCCTGCTCTCCATTGGTTTAATTATCCAGTCCATTATTCTCAGATTCAGATCTGTCCTCTCCACGTCTGTGCAGCTGCTGATCTTTGTTATTGTTGGAGCTGATGCATCTGCTCCTACACTGGGATAGCGCACTGAGTGAAGCCCCTCACCAATAGGAGAGGGAAACCCTCCAATGACACAGTTACAATGCATGGAGACTGACATCAATCGCGGTCACTGAGAAAACAGCTTTAGCTTTCAATACAGCACATTCAGTTCACAATGTAACTGGACTGGACTGGATGCTGACATTGCTGGCTATTGGTCACATCTCCCATCACTAATTGCTCTAATGAAGTCAGTTGTGAGGGAGAATGATGGATGTTTTCTTATCGCAGGCTAGATGACTCTGCCCTGTTGTACGTTTGCAATGCTGTCACCATCTGACCCCAAATTTTCACCACTCCACAATAAAAAAACACGATCAGGACGTTGTTACTGTGCTGATCTCTCCTCCACGGGAAGAAACGCCAGCCAACACACTGTCACTGGGTGCAGTTGCTCTGCACATAGACAGGAAGTGTGGACTTCTCTGAATGTTCCTCTCCCCTGCTCTAATAAAGAAACGTTGGACCTTCCATTCATAATATGCTTGAGTAATTAATTTATACAAATGGACAAACATTTTAATGCTGTTTTATTTGTTATAAAGCAGTAATTTTTACTCTTTTTCTCCTCAGTCCAAAACCAAAAATTCATTAAGACTTTTGACTTAATGAGTCAGGTTTGGCTGGGAGATAGGGCGGAATGGGGACAGTGGCTGGGGAGACTGCATGGGGAGTACAATGATATTCCACATGTCATCAACACTCTAAACGTCAGATAGAATTAACTATAGTTCACCACAAGGATATTTTATATTTTATATACACACCATTTAATCATTGGGAATACAGATTGAGTAGGGTCACCGCACCTGAAGCATTAACATTGATTTCTCTTCATAGCTACTGCCAGACCTGCTGAGCTTTCCCTCCAACGTCTGTTTTTGTTTGAGGTTGATCATATTGTTCATATCTTGCAGGTTGCTTGCAATTAAAAGCAGATACTAATAACAAAATGTGCAGGGCTATGGGGACAATACAGGAGAATAATTGTAGAGATATCGCTCATTCCAAACTGGAAGAGACAATGGGCTAAGCTTTCACCACCTTTGTTGTAATAATTCTATGTTATGCATTGAAAGCATTTGTAGAGTGGGGAGACAAGCTTGTTCAATGAAGGACACAGAATGTTCCATCATCAATAATCTATCCCTATTATTTCATGAAGTTCAGCTGCCTCTAAAATATATTTTTAAAAATTGATCTGCTGAGATTTATAGGATGTTCAGAATTGTTTTTACTTTCTATCTTAAAGAAGAAGCAGATTTCGGTTGTAATTCAGGTGTCACAGGAATACCAACTGTAAGAGAACGATAAATGACCACATTACCCAAATATTACCAAGTTCAATGTGTAGACCTGTCAAGAAACATGAAATACAGAGATAATGGAAACATGAAAAATAAACAGAAATTGCTGGAGAAACAAAAAGATGAGGAAGTATCTGCAGAGAGCAACAGAATTGACATATGTCATATGATGTGACACTGTTCTGAAAAGTCCTATTAGAAACAAAGGTTAATTTTTTGCATCTCTGCTCAGATGTTGCCAGATCGACTGAGTTTCTCTCCAGCTCTTTTTATTTCTTTCTTCTTTCTGAACTGTGACAAAGTGACAAAGTGTCTGATCTGAATGATAATAACAAAGTTATCTCAGTTGAATCTTGAGTAATTTGTTATGGACATTAAATGAGAAATTACAAAGTTCCTCTGTGTGACAGGGCTCTAAATATCGATGACATATTGCGATGTGAGAACTTGCGATGAAAATGTTGAAACAAAACAGAAGTTGCTGCAACTGCTCAGTAGGTCTGGGAGCATCTGTGCAGAGAAACCAGAGTTAACGTTTCAGGTCCAGTGCTCCTTCCTCAGAATTGATGGTAATACGGAAAATGTTGGTTTATAGGCAGAAAAGACTGGATGGTGAGATTGGATGAGAAACCATCGCTATTCAAGAAAATCAGGATCTGGAATTCATTCAAAATTAAGAAAGGATTTCTTGTACTCTCTCTTCTATCACTTGGTCCTTGTTCAGGTTGTACATGTACTATATATTTCTAAATCTCCATCAAGTGCAGACGACATGTTTTTCTTTCTCCCCTACTGTGGTGTTTCAACATTTTTGATTATTTTCCAGGATGTATTTGCTTCCAATTCAATGCGGATATGAGAATATGGCTTGACCTTCTGCAGTTTGCCCATAATATAGAATTTAATTGAATATTTATCCCCATCACACCCGTTGAATTAAACAAACAATGCATGAGTCCACGTACATCCTGCAGATGAAACATTTCGTCAGCTCTGGCTATTTCTGGGAATGTTACAAAGAACAGTGCCACACAAAATGCTGATGTTCCAGCGCAAGATGCCATCCCCAGTTTATCCTAATTTATAAATAAAACATGCAGAGGGGCGGAGTGTAAAAAGTGAATTCAACTCTGTGTCAAAGATGCTATTTGTGGCTCCCTCATAAAATGTCTTAATTACATCAGTCATAAATTCACCAAAATAGGGAAAGCAAGAAACTGGAATTGTCAAATAATCCTCTGAATAACATCTGGAGAACGGGAAGGAAATCATGGCTTGTTTGTGATATTCCGAAATGACGATTGTGAGAATGTGGAGGTGGGGAGCAGTGAAATGATGATCAATGTTGTGGATGACACAAAGATGGGCTGGGGGTGGGTCACAGTCAGGAGGGAGGTGTTAGGCTACAGAAGGATATAAACAGATTATTCAGATAGCCAGATCAATGGCCTGATGAAATTTAACACCGATAAATTGGGAAGATGCAAGTCAGAAATAACAAGACAAGTAAGTACTCAAAAGTGAGTATGAAAGAGGAGGGCTAAATTTGCTTGTTTTTTCTATGCAGCAGGGAAGGTTCAGGAGGGAATCTGGTACAGATGGACAAGAGCATAAGGGGTTTGGAGAGGATGAACAGACAACTGCTGTTTTCCTTAGTCAAAGGATCAAAAACAAAGGGACTCACTTTTAAAGAGAAAGGGAGGGGTTTGAGAGAGAATTTGTGGAATGTGTTTCGAACTGAGAGGGTATCCTGAATCTGGAATGTGTTGTCTCGGAAGGTGGTTGAGGCAGGTAACCTCACAAACGTTTAAAAAACCTTTGGATGTCCACTTTCTGGCACAGGCGTGATGAGCCTGTTTTTCATTGCCTGATTCTTTGCAGTGGCAGCCATGAACACTCTGGTATATTCTGAAACAATAAGCAAGGTCATTTGCTGCTTTGTTCCTTTGATGGTACTCAGTAAGTTTCTGTATTACAAAGCAGCAGCATCTCATGCAGCTTCAGAACTTACTCAACAAAAGTCAGCCCAGCCATCTCTGGGAACATCCAGGGTAATTCACATGGTCTGTGCAAGCATTGGATAACAACAGCACTGACAATATTCTAGCTGTTTGCCACCATTATTATAGTGACAGCCATAATTTGAACTCAGCTTTTCCTCCATTATAATAAACACCTCTAGCAATAAGGATGTTATTTCGCTGAAGCATAATAAATTATTTCCCAGGTATTCACTTTGACAAACAGCAAGTTTTCCTGTGTTTTTTTCGGCGAGTTGTTTCTCACAGAATTCCCCACCCCACCCTCTTTCCATTTTATCATTTTCTTGTGCACTGTCTGTCTGCTCTCACGCACCTCACTCCCTCACATCCCCTACCCTCTCCATCCTTATTTATTAATCCCTGAAAAACTTGCGCCTAATCTCTATAATTTTATCAACACCCAACTCAATTCCTTCTCTCGGCATGGTGATTAGACTGGCCGTGCCTGATGTTCTATTCACCTCGACCTTCTCCTCAGTTCCTGATCTTCTGCTTTGGTTCTCACTCTCCTGGTTTATTCAAATCCATCTGACTTGCACTAGCAAACCTCTCCACAAGGATGTTGGTGCTCGTCCAGTTAATATACAACCTGTCTTTTTTGTACAGGTCCCCGCCTGTCTTGGAAGAGATCGCAATGATCCAACAATCTGAAACACCCACCCTTGAACGAGCTTGTTAACAACGTGTTAAGCTATACTGCCTTCCTCATCCATCCCTCTTTTCCACATGGCACGGGGAGTAATCAAGAGATTATAGAGGATTGTTTTCTCTCTCTGTCTCTGCCTCCCTCTCCGTCTGTCTCTCTCGCCCTCTCTCTGTCTTGCACCCACCCCTCCCAAAAAAAACACACCTTCAGAATACTGACAGACAGACAGACTGACACCAAATTACTTTGCAGAAGAATACAAATAACTTAAAATAATGATAACTGGAATGAAGGATTTAGTTAAAGGGAGGATGAGAGAAATTGCGCTTCTTCTGGATGTCAGTTTGCTCGCTGAGCTGGAGAGTTCATTCTCAGATGGTTCATCACTGTCCCAGGGAACATTATCAGTGAGCCTCTGTTAAATTGCTGGTATTATGTCCCACTTGCTATTTATTTGTGTTAGGTTTCCTTGAGTCAGTGATATAATTTCCAGTATTGGTGATATTATGTCCGGTTCTTTTTCTCAGAGAGTGTTAGATGGAATCAAAATCGATGTGTTTGTTGATAGAGTTCCGGTTGGAATGCTCTGCTTCTAGGAATTCTCGTGCGTGTCTCTGTTTGATTTGTCCTAGATGGACCCAGTCCAAATGGTGTACTTCCTCATCTGTATGTAAGGATGCTATTGATAGTGGGTCATGTCTTTTTTTTCTGGATAGCTGTTCTTCACGTATCCAGGTGGCTAGTTTTCTGCCTGTTTTTTTCCAATGTAGTGCTTGTTACAGTTCTTGTAATGGTTATTCTTCCTGGAGGAGAACAGACAAATATGTGAACTTATTGCGGTGCTCAAAAGTATTAAATAAAGTTGTAGAGTAAAACAGGAATACTCTGTTTCCGTTAGTTGGCATTACAGCATCAAGGAGTTCTAATTCCAAGATTGTTAACAGAAAAACCAGGTTTGAGATAAGGAAAAACTGCTTTATTGAGAGAGTTGTTAGGATTTGGAATGGACTGCCTGGGAGAGTTGTGGATGAAGATCAAAAAGAGATCTGAATAAGTATTTGGAAATATGAATTTAACAGGCTGCAGAGATAAGGCTAGCAAATGGAAGGGGCTTTGGAGACATTCCTGGAGCTGATGCACACACTCTATCATGTGTCCGATGTGAATAAAAGTCAGTATCCGATTATTTCCCATTGTAAATGCTCGCGCATATCTGATTATTTAGTGCAGCATAAGCATTTAAAATGCAAGTATTGCAAGACCATTTTCATTATATAATCCAAATTTTGCTCAGAACATGAATATTTTAAATGTTGAATCCCAATTACAAAAACAAATCTGTCATTGCTTTGGCACAAATCTCTTTGAAAAGGTCTGACTTTTCACTCACACGATAATATGTTTATCGTTTTTGTTCACTGTCTGCATTTCAAATTAAATAACATTTTTTCTAAAAATTAAACGTTTTCAAATTATTGTTCACTAAAATTTGATAACACAAATCATTTATTTAGTTGAATATTCACAGTGCATGTTGAATTATAGCCATTTCTAATTCACTGGCAGATAGCTGAAGCTTGTACATTTCAGTGAGAAATTAAACTGATTGATTATGTATAAATGTATAAGAACGCTAATTCTATTTGATTATTCAAACGTTTGCTCACCCTGCACATGTAATCATTCAGAAGCCTACCACTTTCAAAATGTTGGAGTGACAATGCATTATTTTGAATCCTGACATTGTGTGTGTAATTCTGATCGCCAAAATGTACATTGTTTATTTCTGTGTTAGAAAATCTTGACAGTAGTTTATATTTTTGTTCCATAAATGTAGAATCAACTTAATTCTTTTCAGAGATTATAGTTCAGTTGAATAATCATAGTTGATGTCTTATTTTTGCCTAATTCACTCAACTTAGCAAACATCTGATTAATACATGGGTCACCCAACAGATTGTATCTGAAGAAAAGAGCAGCAAATGACAAGTCAATAATCACGTTAATAACTGAACTTGGCGGAGCCTGCCTGGTGTAGGACACCATACATACTGTACTGGCCTTCAGGTGAATGGAACAATGAACAACATAACTGGAAGTTTTGGGCTAACGCCCCTCCCCAGCTTCCTGATCTGACACATATCACTCCCTCACGCATTCAACAATTGATAAGAATCCACAGGCTGGGTGAAACGTAAAACACAGAACAGTACAGCACATTGCAGACCCTTCGACCCTTGACATCCTGCCAATCTTTTATCCTACTCGAAGATCAGACATACGCAGACACGCTGGTCGTGACAGGTACAGTGCACAGTCAGCCATTCATACTTCCTGTTCTTTTCTGATGTGCAGCTGCCTTGAAATGTCTGTTCAAACCAAACAGATTGAATGAAATTCAAGCAGTCGAGACGACGTTCATGACTGTGTATTTCAATCAGGGTTTAATGATGGATGAAATTCCAGAATAACATAATCAATGAATGAAAAACAGGGCAACACAAGAAATAGCAGTTGAGTACAACATGTGGTTCCAAATAGGCCTCATGTGTTACCGATAGATTATCAATCCAGACAATCAGGTCCAGGTCTTTGGTAATTGCTCTGGGAGTTTCCCGAATTGACTCCAGACCTAATGAAGTCCCATGGCTTCAGATTAAACATGGACAAAGAATTCTCTTACTGATTACCACGTAACATCATCCCTCATCTGAATCAGTGCTCCTCTATTATTAAAAATACTTGGAGAAAGCACTAACTGAGGCAAAGGCACAAAGTGTATTCTGGCTGGGGGATTTCAAAGTCGACCACCAAGAATGGAATGGCAGCAGTACTATTGATCACGCTAGTCGGGTCCTAAAGGGCATAGCTACTAGATTGGGTCTGCAGCAGGTGGTGAGGGAAAGAACAGGAGGGGAAAATAATCATACATGACCTCATCCTTACCGATCTACCAACTGCAGACGTATCTGTCCATGACAGTATCGGTAAAAGTCTCGTGGTTAGGTTCAGAATAAATTCTATTGTGTTGTGTGGCACTATCACCATGCTAAATCCACAGATTTCGAAGAGATCTAGCAACTCAAGACTAGCATCCATAAGACACTGTTGATCATTAATAGCAGCAGCACTGTACTCCAGCACAAACTGTAATGTCATGACCCATCATATCCCCCCACTCAACCATTACCATCAAGGTAGAGGATCAACTCTGGTTCAATGGAGAGTGCAGGAGGGCATGCTACGAGCAAAACCAGGAATATACAAAGATAAAATGTTAATCTGCTGAAGCTTCTTAATAGAAATACTTGCGTGCCAAATAACATAAACAGCAAGGGACAGACAGAACTGAGCTATCCCACAATGAATGCATCAGATTTAAGCTCTGGGGTCCTCCTAATCCGATCATGGGTAGTAGTGGATGATCAAACAACTCACTGGAGTAGGAGTCTCCACAAATATCCCCATCCTCAATGATGGAAGATCCCAGAACATCAGTTCAAAAGTTAAGGCTGAAGCTTTCGCAGCAATATTCAGTCAGAAGTTTTGAGTGGATGATCCATTTCGGCCTCCTCCCGTGGTCCCCATCATTACAGATAGCAGTCTTCAGAAAATTCGATTCACTGATATCAAGAAACGGTTAAAGGTACTGGATACTCAAAGGCTATAACCCTGATAACATGCCGACAATAGTCCCAAAGACTTGTACTCCAGAACTTCCCGCTTCCCTAGACAAGCTGTTCCAGTACGGTTACAAACAGACAATGGGGAAAACTCCTAAAGTATGTTCTGTACATAAAACGCAGGACAAATTCAACCCGACCCAATACCGCCTTATCAGTCTACTCTCCATCATCAGTAAAGTGATGGAAGGTGTCAACAACAGTGTTATCAAGCAGCACCTGCTGAGGGACGCCCATTTTGTGTTCCACCAGGGTCAGTCAGCTCCTGACCTCATCACAGCCTTGGTTCAAACATATCAAAATCCTGGGGCGTATTATTGACCATAAACTCAACTGGACTCGTCACATATAAGAGCAGATCAGAGACGAGGAATACTGCGTGATTAACTCACCTTCTGACTTCCCAAAGCCAGTCCAACATTTACAAGGCACAAGTCAGGAATGAGATGTAATAATCCTCACTTGCCTGACTGAGTGCAGCCCTCATAACCCGAAAGAAGCTTGACACCATCCAGGACAAAGCAGCCCATTTGATTTGCACCACATCCACAACCATTCACTCCCTTCACCACGGTCGCTCAGGAGCAGCAGTGCGTACTATCTACTAGGCACAATGTAGAAATTCCACAAAAATCCTCAGAGAGCTCCTTCCAATTTCACGAACACTTCCATGTAGACTGACAAGAGCAGTAGACTTTTGGGAACACCACCAACTTCAAATGCCCCTCCAAACCAGTCAACATTCTGATTTGGAAAAATATCGCAGTTCCTTCCCTGTTGCTGGTTCAAAACACTAGAATTCCCTCCTTAATCACTAGTGGGTCAACGCACAGCACGTAGAATACACCAGTTCGAGAAGGTATCTCACCACCACCTTCTCAAGGGCAACTCGAGATGGGCAAGAAATGCTGGGCCCGTCCAGTGTTGCCGACATCCAAATTTTTTTTTTAAATCTCGATTGGACAGATTATGTGATTTGAACACGAACAGGAAAACAATGTTTCTAATAGTGAATATTTTAGACTTTTTCTGTTATTGGAAAGGTGTTCCATATTCGATGACATATTGTTGCTGAGTGCTGTGATAAATTGCACCTTTTTAGTTAAAATTAACAATACTGGTGTAACAGGCTCAATGCTTCAAAATGTCCAGATTACAAATGACAATCATAGTAGAGACAATGTACTCCCGCCAGGTAAGACTCACAGATAGTAGCTTACATTCAACAGATTAATGGACTACTGGCTAAACTGGATCCTCCCATCATCTATATCACAGGGGTTACCACTGACCAGAACGTGAAGTCAAATCAACTTATAATTACAAGAGCAGATCAGAAACTTACAATTCTGCACTGTGCTGTTTAAGCATTGTCTCTCTGTCTCGTGGAAATATGTTCTACTCACTGACTGTATCAATCTTTGCAGTAATCGATCAGTTTCAATCAGATGCCGCCCCCCCCCCCCCCCCCATTCTTCTAATTTCCATCGAGTACACACACGGCCGCTCATATGACAAGCCGTCATCCCTCAGCAGTTCACAATATGCCAAATGCCTTCTGACCATTGCCCATTACATTCTCAACAGTATGTCTCCTCTCTTATATTCTTGTTCTCTTGAAATGAACGAGAATATTGCATTTGCTTTCGTAACTGTCAACTGAAGCTGCACATTAACCATAAGGGAGGACGAGTTCTTCAAAATCCTTTTGTGCTTCAGATTTAATGGATCCTATTAGAACATAGTGTCTGCCTCTATTCCGCCTATCAAAGTGTATAATCTCACACGATTCCATATTGTGTTCCATCAGCCACATGTTTTCCCACAGTCCAAAACTGTCCAAGTCTTTCTGCAGCCTCCCCACTTCCTCAATATCATCTTCTCAGCAAACCATCACTGCATCATCTTCAAACTTAGCAAAACCGCCCTCAGCTCCTTTGTCCAATTTGTCCATATATAATACATTTCCTGGCTCCCTAAGGACTGTCCACTATCTCCAAGGCACAACACTCAAGGTGCTTGACTCCATTCATGTTGAAGCAATGGCTTGAGTGGAATTATACCTGCAAAGTCTTCACTCCCTGATCCACTGACTCTCAGTAGAAGAACACCCTGCCCCATTTTGTGGTGAGTTTACTTCATTATTGTGCACAATCCCAGTCCATTGATGACATTCTGTCTGGACAAACTGGTTGTTGATAATGATGGAGGGAGGTGGGGGAAGGAATGTCTATGATGAATGACTGTGTGACTGCCAGGCTGAAACCTGCCCCAACAGCCTCGGCTGTATCTGTGCCCGCGGTCACCGCTGCAGAAATGATCAGTCTTCCTGAGAGTCAAGGCAAGGGAAGCGACAGACCTGGACGATTGTCCTGGCTGTGTACTCAGAGCCTATGAGGACCAACTGGTAGAGGTATTCATTTACAACTACAGCTTCTCCCTCTTACAAGCTGAAGTCCCAACCTGCTTCGAGAAGACCATCATCATCCTCGTAAGTGAGAAAGCACATGTAACGTGCCTTAATGACTACGGCCCAGTTGCTCTGACCTCAATAAACATGGAGTGATTTGAAAGGATGGTTATGGCCCACATCAGCTCCAGTCTCCCAGCCTAACCTGATCCCTTATAATTAGCCTACTGATGTAACAGGTCCAGAACGGATGCCATACCCCGATCCCTGCACTCATCCCTGGGACATCTAGACAACAAGGACACTTACACCAGACTCCTGCTCACTGACTATAACTCCACCTTCAATATCATTATCCCCTCCAGACTGATCTCAAAATTCCGTGACCTTAGTCGTGGCTCCACCCTCTGCAACTTGATCCCCCGGTTTCAGACCCACAGATCACAATTAGTGAAGATAGACATCTGCACCTCGACCACAATCACACTCATCACTGGATACCCCAAGGATGCATCCTCAGCCCCCTACTGTACTTCCTGTACACACACGGCTGTGTCCTTCAGCCCCCTACTGTACTCCCTGTACACACGCGGCTGTATTGCCAAATTCCAAACAACGCCAGCTGCAAGTTCGCTGATGACATGCCCATGTCAATCCTACTTTTCAAAAGTTCGCTTTTCCCCACTTCCCTTTCCAAATGACCTACATTAGGTCCTGTTTTCGCTAATCAAAACAAATCCAAAGAGGATTTTCACTTTTACGAAGATTGCTGAAATGTTTCCCATACAAACGAATGCTTCTTCACTTTACACCATATCGGCTTATGAAAGGAACACTATACTTAAAATAGCAGAGCAATTACCATGTCACACGAATAGAATGCTTTCAGTTGCCAGTATACAGAATAACAGTAAGAGATACAGCTCATTCTAAGCTGGAAGAGACAATGGGTTGAGTTTCCACAACCTTTGCTGTAATAATTCTGTGATATGTATTGAAAGCCTATGGAGGGGGTTGGGGGGGCGCGGGGGGGGAGACAAGCTTGTTCAATAAAGGGAAACCTGTATATGTCTAAGACAATGTTTAAAGCGATTTTATCTCCCTGTCTCTCTGCCCTGAACGGTGGTCATCTTCTTATATTCGTTAATGGGATATGGGTATCACTGGCTGGGCCAGCATTACTTCACTTTTCTAGCTGCTTTTGAGAAGACCGTGAGCCACTGTAGTCCACGTGTTTTATTTGATTTGATTTGATTTATTTTAGTCAAATGTACAATGGAAAGCTTTGTTTTGTGAGTAGCGCAGGAACATGATAGTAGACAAAAAAACACAGCTCATGAGGTACTTCAACAGAGTGAGGCATATAAGGTTACAGCTGCACAGGAGATGTGCAAAAAAAAAGATCGCTGTTAGCAAGACTAGTATTATTTGAAGTTAGACATGTCAATTCGTCAGTCTAATTACGGTAGGGAAGAAAGTGTTCCTGAGTATGCTGGTCCATGTTTTCAAGCCTCTCTATCTTCTTCCTATTGGAAGAGGTTGTCGGAAATCATTACCGGTTTGGTAGATTTTTTTTACGTTATCAGCCTTTCGGTGACAACAAGAAGTATAAATGGATGGAAGATTGCCTTCCGTAATGGCCTGTGCTGTGCATACAACCGTCTTAGTTTTTTATGGTCCTGGGCAGAGCAGTTACCATATCACACGAATAGAATGCTTTCAGTTGACAGTATGCAGAATTACAGTAGAGATGCAGCTCATTCTATTTGGAAGAGACAATGTGTTGTGTTTCCTCAACCTTTGCTGTAATAATTCTGTGATATGTATTGAAAGCCTATGGAGGGGGTGGTGGGGGGTGGGGGGGGGGGGGTGGGTGGTGACAAGCTTGTTCAATAAAGGACACAGACTGTTCCATCAACAAAAATCGATTCTTATTATATCATGAAGTTCAGTTGCAATGAAAAGTGTTTTAATACAGTGGTTTTCTGAGATTTACAGGATATTCAGAAACATGTTTTTGTTTTCTCTTTGAATCTTATACAAGAAACAGATTTCGGCCTTAAGACACGTGTCACAGACACACCAACTGTAATAGGACCACAGTGTCCAAATATAACCAAGGTCAGCATATGGACCTGTCAAGAAACATGAGATAAAATGATATGCAAACATGAGATACAAACAGAAAATGGTGGAGAAACGAAATAAAACCATGAAGAAGTATCTTCAGAGAGAAACAGAGTTAACATATTGATTATGATGTGACATTTCTGAAAAGTCAAAGGTTAATTCTATGCATCTCTGCTCAAATTCTGCCAGATTTGTTGAGTTTAGCTCTAGCTCTTTCGATTTCTTTTTCTTTCTGAACTGCGACAAATTGTCTGATCTGAATGTTAACAGCCAAGCCCCTACTTCACTTGGATCTCGAGTAATTTGTTATGGACATTAAATGTAAAATTACAAAGTTCCGATGTTTGACAAGGCTCTAAATATTGATGACGTATTGGATTGTGAAAACGTGCCATGAAAATGTTGAAACAAAAGCAGAAGTTGCTTCTAAAGCTCAGTAGGTCTGGCAGCATCCGTGCAGAGAAATCACAGTTAACATTTCAGGATCAGTGACGCTTCATCAGAACTGATGGGAGCTCGGAAAATGTTGGTTGATATGCAGAAGGGGCTGGACAGCTGTTAATGCAGATTGTTAGTGGCTAAACATAGAGGGTGTGTAATGGAAGGCGATGTGAGAACTAGGTCTGGTGTATTATTGGTCGGGGGCGAGGACATTGGGGAGTTCAGGGCTGAAAATTATTGAACTTGATTTTGAGTCTGAAGGGCTGTAGGGTCTTCACACGGTAAATGAGGCGTTGTTTTCCTGTTTGCATAGACTTTTCCTGGAACACTACAGCAAGCCTGACGTAGAGATATTAGCCAGGGAACAGGATGCGGTATTAAACTGGCAGGAAACTGGAAGCTCAGGGTCATTTGTATAGGTACGCATTGGATGTTCAGTGAAGCGGTCACCCAGGCTACCGTTAGTTTCCCCAATGTAGAGAAGACCACATTGTGAGAAGCGAATCGAGTAGACTAATTGTGGGAAATGTCGGTAAGGTGCTGCTTCATCGGTATGGTGTGGTTGAGCCCATGGATAGTGAGAAAGGAGGACAGAAGTGCGAACATGTTACACTTTCGGCAGGGGCAAGTGAAGTGGGCCTGTGGTGGGGGAGATGGCGGGGTAATGGGAGTGAATAAAGAGTGAACCAGGGTGTCCTGGTCCCTCCAGAAGGCGGACAATTTTGAGGAGGAAAATATGTATCTGGAGATGGCATCTTGCTGGAGGTGGGGGAAATGGCGGCTGATGATTCACTTCCTGTGATTGCTGGTGGGATGGTACGCCAGGACAAGAGGAATTCTCTCGCTGTTGCAGGAGGGCAGAGAGACGGTGAGAATAGAAATGCAAGAGGTGGGTCAGACCTGATTGAGGGCCCTCTCGAGAACAGTGCTGGGCAATTCTCAGTTGAGGAAGAAGATGGACAGTTTGGGAATTGACATCATCAGACGCAATGTGGTGGAGACAGTAAAATTGGTGGTATGGAATAGAGCATTAGCAAGAAACAGGTTGTGAGGGTGTATACTCCAGGTAGCAGTGGCAGTCGGTTGGTTAATACTGGATATTAGTGGCCTGTCGATCCCCAGAAATGGAAACAAAGATGCCAAGCAAAGGAAGTGATGAGTCAGAGAAAGACGAGGTGAAAGGGAGGGAGGGATGCAAATTGGAAGTGAGATCAATGATTTTTTTTCAAATTCAGGACAAGACAGAGAAGCTTAATCGATGATGTAATCTATGCATTGGAGAAAGAGTTGTGGATGGGTCTGGAATAGAAGTGGAACAGGGAATTGTCTATGTACCCCTTGAAGAAACAGGTATGACTGGAGCCCACGTGTGTATCCATGCACCGCCTCTGTGTGGCAGGAGTAGGCTGAAGCAATGGGTCTGCCAGGGCAGTTCTGTTTGTGGATTTTCAGGAAGAGATAGAAGTGAGCTCTGCTATCAGAGGACCATCAGCTTGGGGACCGTTAGGTTGGGGCAAGTACGGTGTGAATAACCAAATGAAATGTGGTCAATTATCATTGTTGATACAATGGCCTGATGTGCCATGGTCGGGACCAGCAGGTGATATGAGGAGATAACTGACAGCTGGCCCTCAGTCTCTGCAATGTAGAGGTCAGTCCACCAGATTACAGCAGCATCACCCTTACCAGCACAGGCTGAATAACAGAGTCAGGGTTGGATCAAAGCACACGGTGCATAGCCTGTTCAGAGGGTGATTTGTTGGATTGGGTGAGGGGATGCAGAGAAACTAAGACAACCAATGTCACATCGAACATTCTCCATGAACAGATTGAGTTCAAGCAAACAGCAGAGTGAGAGGGCCAGGTGGAGGAAGTGTATTCGAGCTAGGCGAAGAGTCTGTGGAACAGGGAACAGAATCTTTGCCCAAAGAAATGGGCACCGAGGAGAAGATGGTGGGAGAAGAGTTCAACGTCATGCCGTACCCGAAATTCATTAAAGTCACTGAGACCATTGTTAAATACAGAACATTCAACATCAGAGTGTGGAAGGGTAGGAGGGAGGGTGAAGGTACGACAGGATGTGCATTTGGTGGAGGGGATGCAGTCAGAGTGCAGGGCACGGGTGGGGAGGCAGCTTACAAGGGGTCATAGACATCTCTGTGTTCGTGCATCTTCTGCGCCTCTTATATCTGATGAGCATGGCGAATGAGCAGAGAAAGAAATAGAACTGGGGAGCGGTGCAGCCTTGAGCCAATGAGATGTGATGCTTTTGCACAGATAAAATGTTGATATTACGGGCACTGCAATCACATGATCAGCCCGCAGGAATTAACTGAATGAAAATGAACGTAATCTTATTGTCATGCCCTGATTTCATTGGAATGACACTCAATCAGCAAAGCCTTACTTTTCTGAGATTTTAGACAAAACTGTGAAAACACAATAAATGTTGATGTTATTAACAGGACAAAGTCATCCATGGTTTTGGAAGGTATTAGCAAGGGCAGATTTTATTTGTCATTCTCAAAAGCTCTGGGGAAGGTGTCATCGTTCAGTGAGGAAATTACCAAGACAGAATTTCCTCCGATTCCCGTTGACCTCTGTTTACTCAGGGTCCGTGATCCACATGAATCAAATACGACTTCGATGCAAGGGAAGTTACTCTGATCACACCTCAAAAGAGGTAAACCGTTAAAATAATAAAAAGCAAATGTGTAAAACACGGCTTGTTTGAACAATGTGCTCACTGTACTCACAATGTTTACGGGAAAACTGATGCATGGGCTTCTGATTTTGAGGAAAGGTTCATCCTATTTGTGATGAGGCTGTTTGGTTATGCACTGTGACACCGAGACAGAAAGATACTTCACTCTGGACCATGGGGAACAAAACCATCCTGTTCACGGTGCATCAGACAGTGACAGACACACACTATTGTCTGTTCCAATTGGACATTGATCATCCCAATCTCAACATTCACTGATGACCAATAGCAGAACCGAAGCCAGCGGCTCCCATCATCCTAGTTGGAAAGCAAAAAGGGAATGCGATGGTCAGATGAAGTGGGAGTAATTGGGGAATTGGTGTAACTTACAGTGGGAGTGGCAGAAGGAGGGTGTAAAGGGAAATCATCAGTGGAAGAGCATGTAGCAGCAGAAGGGGTAGTGCAAGGGAAGTAGGAGTGTGAGGAAAGAGTAGGATGAAGGAGGAAGAATGACGGATGAAGTTTTAGTGACAGGGAAAATCTTGTTTTTGGCAAAGCGGGATTGGGTGTGAAAACATCACTGTTCAGGAAAATCGAGATCAGGTTTACGTTCAAAATTAAGAAAAGATTTCATGTTCTTTCTTTTCTATCACTTGATTCTTGTTAAGATTGTACATGTACTCTATCTTTCTGTATCAAGTGCAGAGGATATTTTTTCTTGTCTTTTGTGGTGTTTCAACATTTTTGATTTTTCTTTACAGTATGTATTTGCTTCCAATTCAAGGTAGACATGAGAATATGATTTGATCTCCTTCAGTTTGTCCATAACATAGAATTTAATTGAGTATTTATCCTCATCACACTATCTGATTTAAACAAACAATGAATTAGTCTGTGTCCATCCTGCAGATGAAAAATGTCTCCAGATCTGGCTATTGCAGTGCCTCCAAAAGGTTAATATTCCTGCGCAAGATGCCAAACCCTAGTTCATCCTAAATTATTTACAAGCTTTATGAATAAAACATGGAAACTGTTAAAGGTGAATTCAACTCTGTGTCAAAAATGTTATTTCTAGCTTCCTCATAAAAGATGTTAACCAAATCACTCTGTAAATTGATCAAAATAAGAAAAAAACAGAGCCTGGAATTCTCAAATCTTCCTCTGAATAACATCTGGGAAACAGGAAGGAAATCACCGTTTGTTTGTGATATTCATAAATGACGATGGTGAGCATGTGGAAAAAGGGAGGGGTGGGTGCAGTGGAATGCTGACCAATGCTGTAGATGACACAAAGCTGAGCTGAGTGGCTCACAATCAGGAGAATATAAATAGATTATTCAGATAGCCAGATGAATGGCCGATGAAATTTAACACTAATAAATGTGGGGTGATGCACGTCAGAAGTAATAAGACAAGTGAGTACTCAAACTATGAATGGGGTGGGCTAAATTTGCTCGTTTTTTCTTTGCAGCAGGGAAGGTTGAGGAGGGAACCTGCTACAGGTATACTGGAGTATAGGGGTATGGAGAAGATGAATAAACAGAAGCTGTTTCCCTTAGTCAAAGGGTCAAAAACGAAGGAACACATTTTTAAAATGAAAGGCAGGGATTTGAGAGAGGATTTGTGGAATGTGTTTCGCACTGAGAGGGTGGTATGAATCTGGAATGCATTGTACAGGAGGGTCGTTGAGGGAGGTATCCTCATAAACGTTTAGAAAGCCTTTGGATGTGCACTTGCTGGCACAGATGTGATAGGCCTTTAATTCGTTTCATGATTCTATGCGTTGGCAGCCATGAATGCTCGGATATATTCTGAAGCAATAAGCAATGGCAGTTGCTGGTTTGTTCCTTTGACTGGACTCAGTAAGTGTCGTGATCACAAACCAGAATCATCTCATGGAGTTTCAGCCCTTTCCCCACCTACAGCATCCATGCCATCTCTGGGAACATCCAGAGTAATTCACATGCTCAGTGCAAGCATTGTCTAACAACAGCACGAGCATTTTCCAGCTATTTACCACCATTATTATAGCTACAGCAATGTCATAGACACAGATTTTCCTTCAATATAATGCAGACTTCTAGCTATGAGGGTGCTATTTCTCTGACGCATAATAAATTACTTTCTAGATATTCACTTTGACAAACAGCAAGTTTTCCTGTGTTTTGCTGCCAGTTATTTATCACAGAATTCCCCACCCCACTCCACCCCTTCACAATTTACCCTTTAATATTTTCTACTGCACTGTCTTCCTGATCTCTCACACCTCAATCCCTCACACTCTTCATCCTCATTTGTGAATCGCTGATAAATCTAATCTGCACTGGATTAGATTGCTTACAGTGTGGAAAGAGGCCCTTCGGCCCAACAAGTTCACACGCCCCGCCGAAGCGCAACCCACCCATACCCCTATATTTACCCCTTACCTAACACTACAGGCAATTTAGCATGGCCAATTCACCTGACCTGCACATCTTTGGACTGTGGGAGGAAACCGGAGCACCCGGAGGAAACCCACGCAGACACGGTGAGAACGTGCAAACTCCACACAGTCAGTCGCCTGAGGCGGGAGTTGAACCAGGGTCTCTGGCGGTGTGAGGCAGCAGTGCTAATCACTGTGCCACTGTGCCGCCCAAATCTCTATCATTTATTCCAACTTCCAAATCACAATGTGAACTGATATGATTCCTTCCCTCAGCATGGTCATTAGACTGGCCATGCCTGATGTGCTATTCATCTCAACCTTCTACTCAGTTTCTGACCCGCTGCTTTGGTTACCAAACTCCTGGTTTATTAATTTAAATCCATTCGACTTGCACTAGCAATACTTCCCAAAAGGATGTTGATGCTCCTCCAGTTAAGATGCAATCTGTCTTTTTTGTACATTTCCCACCTGTCCTGGAAGAAATTCCAATAATACAAAAATCTGAAACCAGCAACCCTGAAGTAGATTTTTAACAACGTGTTAAGCTATACCGCCGTCCTAATCCTTGCCTCTTTTCCATATGGCACGGGGAGTAATTCAGAGATTACAGAGGATTGTTCTGTCTCTCTCTCTCTCACACACACACACATACATTCACACATACAATCAGACAGACACCACATTGCTTTGCAGAAGAATACCAATAACCTTATAAATAGTCAGAATGTTAACTGGAATGAAGGATTTAGTTAAAGAAAGGATGAGAGAAATTGTATTTCTTCTGGATGGCAGTTTGCTCGCTGAGTTGGAGAGTTCATTTTCCGATGGTTCATCATTATCCTCGTGAACATTATCAGTGAGACTCCGGTGAAATGCTAGTGTTATGTCCCAATTTCTATTTATGTGTTTAGGTTTCCTTGAGTTAGTGATGTCATTTCCAGTATTGGTGATTTCATGCCTGGTCCGTTTCCTCAGAGAGTGCTAGATGGAATCAAAACCGATGTGTTTGTTGATAGAATTCCGGTTGGATTGCTGTGCTTCGAGAAATTCTCGTGCGTGTCTCTATTTGGCTTGTCCTAGATGGATGTGCAGACCCAGTCTAAATGATACATCTCCTCATCCGTATGTAAGGATCTAGTGATAGTGGGTCATGTCTTTTTTCTGGCTAGTTGTTGTTCATGCATCCAGGTGGCTAGTTGTCTGCCTGTTTTTCCGATGTAGTGTTTGTTACAGAACTTGCAAGGCTTATTTTTCTTGGAGAAGAATAGACAAAGATGTGAACTTATCATGGTGCTCAAAAGTATGAAGAAAGTTGCAGAGTAAAACAGGAAAACTCTGTTTCCGTTAGTTGGCATTACAGCATCAAAGAGTTCTAATTTCAAAATGGTCAGCAAAAGAGCTGGGACTGAGATACATAAATACTTTTTTTATTGAGAGAGTTCTTAGGATTTGGATTAGACTGCCTGGGAGAGTTGTAGATGACGATTCAATAAAGAATTGGACATACATAATCGGAAATTATGAATTTAACGGGCTACAGAGAAAAGGCTGGCAAATGGAAGGTGCTTGGGAAACATTACTGGAGCTGGTGCACACACAGTGGCCAATGGCCTCCTCCTGTACTTTATAGGCTTATACTCTATCATGTGTCTGATGCAAATAAAAGTCAGTATCGGATTATTTCCCGTTTTCAGTGCTCCCAAATATCTGATTATTTGGTGCAGGATAAACATTTAAAATGCAAATATTGCAAGGTCAGTCTCATTATGTAGTCTATTTATTACTAAGAACGTGTATATTTTAAATGTTATGTTCTGATAACAAAAACAAATATATCATTGCTTTGGCACAAATCTCTTTGAAAAGCTCTGACATTCCCCTCACACCATAATATGTCCTTTTTTCACTGTCCACATTTCATATTAAGTATCATTCTTCCTAAACATCGGCAGTTTTCAAATTATTCTTCGCTAAAATGTGATAACATAAATCATTCACAGTGCATGTTGAATCATTGCCATTTCTAAATTGCTGGCTATTAGCTGAAGCTCGTACATTTCACTGAGAAATTTAACTGATTGATTATATATAAATGTATAAGAATGCGAATTCTATTTGTTTGTTCAATCGTTTACTCACTCCGAACATGTAATCATTGAGAAGCCGACCATTTTCAAAATGTTGGAGTGGCAATGTATTGTTTAGAATCCTGACATTGAATATATAATTCTGATCACAACAGTTAGGAACCATGTTCTTTATTCGACATAAAATAAAATGTGCATTCTTTATTTTTGTGTTACAAAAAATTGATAGGAGTTTATACTTTACTCCCATAAATATAGAATCGACCTAATTGTTTTCAGAGATTATAGTTCAGTTGAATAATCATACTTCATATCTCATTTTTTGCCCAAATCACGAAACATAGCTAACAGCTGATTATTGTTCGGGTCAGTAAACTCAACACCTTGCAATGAGCTACGCTAAAAATGGCTTCCAAAAGATTTGGAATCAGCTACAGTGTTACTGGAATTCACAGTTGCCTGTCATGCTGAGTGACACACTGACCTGCTCCTAAATCTGTGCAAAGAGTTTCTAACCTGTGTCAGGGCAGTTAGTCAAACATTTCTTCACAACAAATAATTTGGAATCCACCCTGGGAAAGGTGGGAGCTCGCTAACAGACTATTACTGGTCTCAGTGTAGCTACAAATAATGTCCAAATTAGATATCAATGGCTGACCAGCAACCAGGTTTTAAAAAACCATCTTCAGTCAGAGCCTGGCCCGTTGGGCAGATGTGTCGCCATGCAGTGTCAGAATCACACCACACAACGTACTGATGGTGCTGACACCTGGCCTACCTCCCAGACTCCATACATCTGCACCTTGGACCGGATGCTGGGAAAAGAAGTTAAAAAGTTGACAGTCTGATGCACTATCTTGCGTTTCACAAAGAAACCTCTGTAACCATACCCAATAAATGTCACCTTCATTATCACCAGTATCAAAATGAAATTTTACATCTCTGTGGATGGCCAGAGATTAATACATGGTTCACCAAACAGAATATATCTGAAGAAAACAGCAGCAAACGGCAGGCCAAGAAGCACGTTAATAACTGAACTTGGCGGATTCTGTTTGGTGTGTGGTGACATGCACATATTGTACTGACACTCAGGTGACTGTAACAATGCACAACGTAAATGTAAGTTTTGACCTAACACCTCGTCAAAGCTTCCTGATCTCACACACATCACTCCCTCACACACTCAAGAATTGATGAGAACCTACAAGCTTGGTGAAACAGGAATCATAGTACAGGCCCTTCAGCCCTTGTCGTCCTGCCGACATTTTATCCTGTTTTAAGATCAGACTAACCTACATACCTTTCATTATACGATCATTCATGTGCCTATCCACACACCCACACTCTCTGTGTAAAGAACCTACCTCGGACATCTCCCATAAATATTCCTCCAATTACCTTAAAATCGTGCCCCCTCATCATAGCCATTTCCGTCCTGGGTGAAAGTTTCTGGCTATCCACTCTATCTATGCCTCTAATCATCTTGTCCACCTCTATCAAGTCATGTTCCATTCTTTTTCGTTCCAATGAGAAAAAAACATAGTTCCCTGAATTTTCTTTACAAGACCTGCCCTCCAGTCCAAGCAGCGAACTGATAAATTTCCTCAGTACACCCAGCAATGCTTCCACATCTTTCCTATAATGAGGCGACCAGTACGGAACACAGCATTCTAAGTGTGATCTCACCAGGGTTCCATAGAGCTGCAGCATAACCTCACTACTTAAACTCAACCCCCATGCTAATGAAAACATCATCCGGCTTCTTAAGAATCTTATCAACCTGGGTGGCAACTTTGTGGGAGGTATGACATGCATCATCAGATCCCACTGTTACTCCAAAATGTATGAATCCTACATTTAACCGTGTATTATGCATTCAAATTTGACCTTCCAAACTGAATCGCTTCACAATTTTCCAGGTTGGACTCCAACTGTTCCTTATCAGCCCAGTTCAGCATCCTGTCAATGTCCTGTGCAAACTACAATAGCCTTCCACACTACCCACAATTCCACCATGCTTTGTTAAATTGAAAAAACTTACTAATCCACCTACTCTCTTCCTCATCGAAGTCATTTATAACTATCACAAACACCAGAGGTCCCAGAACCGATCCCAATGGAACACCAATGAACACCGAGCTCCAGACTGAATACTTGCCATTTACCATCCCCCTCTGTCTTCTATGGGCCAGTCAATTCTGCATCCAGACAGACCGGTTTCCCTGTATCCGATGCGTCCTTACTTTCTGAATGAACCTACCATGTGGAAATTTACCAAACGCCTGATTAAAAACCATGTACTCCACATCCACTACTCTCGCTTCTTCAATGTGTTTGATCCCATCCTCAAAGAATCCAGTAAGGTTTGTGAGGCATGACCTGCCCCTCACAAAGCCATGCTGACTATTTCTAACCAAACTATGATTTGCAAGTAATCATAAATTCTGTCTCTCAGAATTCTCTCCAAAACTTTGCCCAATGCTGATGTAAACTGA
This sequence comes from Chiloscyllium punctatum, assembly GCF_047496795.1. NCBI lineage: Eukaryota > Metazoa > Chordata > Chondrichthyes > Orectolobiformes > Hemiscylliidae > Chiloscyllium > Chiloscyllium punctatum. Next base: position 228,909 of record NW_027309931.1, read on the forward strand.
CTGGTCTGTAATTCTCTGGATTATCTTTATTCCATTTCCTGAACAAGGGAGTGACATTTGCTACCCTCCAATCATCTGGAACGACTCCAATGGAGAGTGAGGACGCAAAGATCATCTCCAAAGGTGCAGTAATCTCTTCGCACTCTTCCTGTAGTAAGCCAGGGTGGATCCCATCTCGCCTAGGAGATTTATCTCTCCCTATGTTTGTATTTCAATCAGTCTGTACTTCACCTCACCATGTCTACTCATTGTCCAACTATCTGATTGACTGCTTTCCATTTCAGGGCTCTATACAGTGCTGCTTTCCTGAACACATATGGTTCCCTATAACCTGTTAATCATGAAATGGAAAACATGGGAAGGCACCAATGCCTTCCTGATGAAAGGCTGATGCCCAAAGCTTTGACTCTCCTGCTCCTCAAATGTCACCTGATATGTTGTGCTTTTCCAGCGCCACACTTTTCGACTCTGATCACCAGCATCTGCAGTCCTCACTTTCTCCATTACAAAGGGCTGTCCCCTCTGCACACTCAGCAGGCAATTAATCAGCAGAAACTCGCTGTATTTAGAGCTGACCGTTCAGTTCTGGAAAGTTGCATTTGATGAATACATTTACTGAAAACGAAATTACTATTCAACAAATATTCATTCAGTCCCAGAGTTACAGTTTTGGTTCATGAATTAGGCAGCTTGATAACGAGCAGTCAATGACTGAAGAACTCTGAAGTACAGAGTATTCTAGGTGATATATTCCAGGCTGGATATGCTTTCCCTTAATGTTGGGTATGTTATCGGACAGACAGATGTGATAAGGGAACGCGGTGACACGTGGAATTGTGACATTTTTGCCATTACAGAGATGTGCTTGAGGGAGGTAAGGGCTGACAACTCAATATTCTGCGGTGCAAGAACTATAGACAGCACAGGAGAGGGGTAAAGGAGGAGGTGGTGATGCATTGTTAGTTATGGAGTCAGTTGCTGCAGTAAGAAGGAAATTAAATCGGAAAGAGAAGCTTAAAGCAGGTACAAATTGAGCAGGTCAATGGAGGCAACTACCATATGTGTAGGGCTAAACTTAAAACGGAAGTAGAAGCGTAAATATGAGGCGTGATAAAACATTAGTAAGCCATTTGATAAGGTTCCCCATGGTAGGCTTATGCGGAAAGTCAGGAGGCATGGGATAGAGGGAAATTTGGCCAATTGGATAGAAAACTGGCTAACCGGTCGAAGGCAGAGAGTGGTGGTAGATGGTAAATATTCAGCATGGAGCCCAGTTACAAGTGGAGTTCCGCAGGGATCAGTTCTGGGTCCTCTGCTGTTTGTAATTTTTATTAGTGACTTAGATGAGGGAGTCGAAGGGTGGGTCAGTAAATTTGCAGATGATACGAAGATAGGTGGAGTTGTGGACAGTCAGGAGGGCTGTTGTCGGCTGCAGAGGGACTTAGATATGATGCAGAGCCGGGCTGAGGAGTGGCAGATGGAGTTCAACCCTGCCAAGTGTGAGGTTGTCCATTTTGGAAGAACAAATAGGAATGCGGAATACAGGGTTAATGGTAGGGTTCTTAGTCAGGTGGAGGAACAGAGGGATCTTGGGGTCTATGTACATAGATCTTTGAAAGTTGCCACTCAGGTGGATAGAGTTTGTAAGAAGGCCTATGGAGTATTATCGTTCATAGCAGAGGGATTAAATTCAAGAGTCGTGAAGTGATGTTGCATCTGTACAGGACTTTGGTTAGGCCACAGTTGGAGTACTGTGTGCAGTTCTGGTCGCCTCACTTTAGGAAAGATGTGGAAGCTTTGGAGAGGGTGCAGAGAAGATTTACCAGGATGTTGCCTGGAATGGAGAGTAGGTCGTACGAGGATAGGTTGAGAGTTCTCGGCCTTTTCTCGTTGGTACGGCGAAGGATGAGGGGTGACTTGATAGAGGTTTATAAGATGATCAGAGGAATAGATAGAGTAGACAGTCAGAAACTTTTTCCCCGGGTACAACAGAGTGTTGCAAGGGGACATAAATTTAAGGTGAAGGGTGGAAGGTATGGGGGAGATGTCAGGGGTGGGTTCTTTACCCAGAGAGTAGTGGGGGCATGGAATGTGCTGCCTGTGGGAGTGGTAGAGTCAGAATCATTGGTGACCTTTAAGCGGCATTTGGATAGGTACATGGATGGGTGCTTAATCTAGGTTAGATGTTCGGCACAACATCGTGGGCCGAAGGGCCTGTTCTGTGCTGTATTGTTCTATGTTCTATGTTCTATGTATTAGCGGGTAGTATGAGCAGGTTGAGAGAGCTAGGGAGGAGTATATGATTTGGGAGGGGTTTAGAGGTATAGGGAGGGGTGTAGGTTTTGGAGTGGATTAGAGGGATAGGGAGGCGTGCAGGGTTTGAGAAAGTTGTGGAGTAGTATAGGGTTTGAAGGAGGTTGGAGAGATAGAGAAGGGTTACGGATTGGAGGGGGTTAGACGGATAGGGAAATGTGGAGGTTTGGAGGGGTTAGAGAGATAGGGAGGCGTGCAGGGTTTGAGAGAGATATGGAGTAGCATAGGGTTTGGAACAGGTTAGTGAGATAGGGAAGGGTGTCGGGATTGGATGTGATTAGATAGATAGGGAAAGGGTTTGGTGGGGTTGAGTAAGTAGGGAGAAGTATAGGGTTTAGAGGGTTCAGAAATATAGGGAGGAGAGCAGGGTTTAGAATGGGTTAAGGAAATAGAGTGTGGTGCAGGGGCGAGAGTATGTTGAAGAGATAGGGAAGGGAGCAGTGATTGGAGGAGTTTAGAGAGCGAGGAAAGGGTGCAGTATTTGGAAAGGGTTAAGGAGATAGGGAGGGGTGTCGGGTTTGAAGGAAGTTAGGGAGATATAAAAGGGGTACAGTGCATGGAGGGTGTTATAGAGATAGCAAAGGCAGTAGGGGCTGGAGGAAGTTATATGGATGGGATGGGTGGAAGGTTTGGAGGAGGTTATAGAGATAGAGAGTAACGTAGGGTTTGGGGAGGGAAAGAGAGATAGCGAAGGGGGTAGGTATGGAGGAGGTTTGAAGCTCGTTATGTCAGATCAAACACTGACACGAAAACCACCCGCTGACTCCCCTCCCTCAGCCTCATGGTGTTCGCTCAAACAGTGACACAGAAACCTCCTGCTGACCCGACCCGCCCCCCCCCCCCCCCCCCCCCCCCCTCAGCCTCACGGTGTCAGATCAAACACTGACACGGAAACCTCCTGCTGACTCCCCTGCCTCAGTGTCCCTCTACATTGAACAACACTTGGAGGAAGCACAGAGACTGACAGAGCTGGCGGATGTATACTGTGTGGGCCATTTCAAAACCACCACCAAGAGGAGATCAGCAGCAGCGTTGCTGATCGAGGTGGTCGAGTTCAAAAGGACACAACTGCTTCACTGCATCTGTACCGGGTTGGGGGGAAAGACTGATAGGGAGAAACATCCTTGACCTCACCATCACCGACCTACCTTCTGCAAACACATTGTTCAATGACCGTATTGGGAACGGTGAACTACCGCACACAGTATTTAAGGAGACATTTTTCACTTTTAAAATGTGAAGACCCCTGTGTATATGTGACACCATCACTGTGCTCAATGGGGCAGATTTCCAATAGATTTTGGAATTTTGCACTGGCCTGTGTGAGGTGGTTTTGGTCATTACCAACAGCAGCAGAATTGTACTCCAGTATAATTTTAACTATCACTGCCTGGCATATGCTCCACTTTATCCTGGCCGTCAAGCCAGGGATAAACCCTTGATAAATGGAGAAAACAGGAAGGCCTGACTATAGTAGCACCAAATACACCTCAGAATGAGATGAAGTTACTAAATTGGGCCACTTACTCATCACATGGTATAAATAGCAAAGGAGACACAGATGTAACCAGTGAATCAGACCTAATCTCTACAATCCGGGTGAGTAGTGGTGGACAATCACACAACTCACTGGAGGAGAAGAATCCACCAATAACACCTTCCTGAATGATGGAAGGGCTTAGCACAACAATCGAAATCTAAGGCTGAACATACAATGTTCAGACAAAAATATCGATGGGATGATCTATTTTAGTCTCCTCCAGATGGCAGTCTTCAGCTAATCCGACTCACTTTGTGTGGTATCTACAAACAGCTGGAGGGATTGGAGAATGCAAAGGCTGTGGGCCATGATAACATTCCATTCAGGCTGTTCCTGCTGGGATACAGCACTGGGACCTACCTGAAAATGTGGGAAACTATCCGGGTGTGTTCTGTAGATACACAGACAAAACATCGGACAATCAGTGACTACCCCATTGCTCTAATCCCTGTCATTAAAAAAGGAATGGCAGATGTCATCTCCAGTGGGATCAAGCAGCACTTCCTCAGTACTAACCTGCTCGGTTAGTACTAAAGCTCAGTTTGGGCTCTCATCCCTTGAGCTCATTGAAGCCTTGGTTTAATGATGTACAACAAGAGAACACACAGCTGAATTCGAGAGGTGAGGTGACAGTTACTGCACTTTTTACATCGTCATAACTGCATTTGACCAAATGTCATATCCAGGATTAACGGCAAACCTGGAGCAAATAGGAATCGTCTGCACTGGCATGAGTTATACCTGGTACAAAGGAAGGTGGCTGGGGTTGGTGGAGAGCAGCCATCTCAGCTTCACCGCAGTTCCCCAGGGACGGGGTTTCTGGGTAAACCTGTAGATCAGAAATGTAAAGGTAGGACATCATATTCCTACAGGATGATAGAGATAACTGGCGGCAGTTGAACTGGACAGTTATCATACCTCAAGTAAGGGAGAGATTGAGTAGGACAGTCCTTTAGTCACCCAAGGAATTGAACCCACACTGTTGGCATTAATCTGCATTATAAACCAACCATCCAACTGATTGAGCTAACCAAATCATCACGCAGCTCTGTGTGATAGATATTGTAATATTAGTCCATTCAGATATGTTGGTAAACACCTTTGGAGCAGGTGGAACTAGAAGCCAGCTTCCTAGCTCAGAGAGAGGGACAGTGTCAGTGAGCTATAAGTGTGCTCTCTGCCCTAGGCCCTATAATTTTCAGCTGCTTCATAAATGACTGTAAAATCACAACTGGGGATGTTTGCCAATGATTGGACAGTATTCAACACCATTCATGATTTACTCAGATACTGAAGCAGTCCTTGTCCAAATGTAACAGGACCTGGAAATATGCAGGTTTGTACTTAACAGTGACAATCCCATTTCCATTACACATGTGCCAGACAACGATTACTGATATCAATGGAAAATTGAACCACATCCTCTAACGTTCAATTCCACCACCATCACTGAACACACACCAAACAATATCGCAGGGATTATCATTAACCTGAACTGGACTGACCATTGATTTCATTACCTATTCCTGTGAAGGGCTTATGCTAAAACATTGACTTCTCCTGTACCTCAGATGCTGTCTGACCTGTTTTGATTTTCCAGCGCCACTTTTTGACGCACATGACTTCATTGGCTACAAGAATATGTCAGGGACTAGAAATTCTGCAGGAATAACTCACCTCAAAATTTCCGAAAGCCTGCCAACTATTGCTAAGACACATGTTGAATGTGTGTGTGTGATTAAATACTTCCATTTGCCTGTGTGAGTGCAGCTTCACCCCTCATCGACTGACGATCAGTAGCAGCAATACCTGCCATCTACTCAGTGCTCTGCAGAAATTTACCAAGGCTCCTTACAACGTACCTCTGAAACCCCCGACCATCGAGAAGGTCAAGGGAAGCAGATACACGGGACCCCCACCATTTTCGCGTTCTGTTCCAAGCCATCTACCATCCTGATTGGGAAGTATATTGCCGATCCTTCAGTGTCACTGTTTTAAGTTCCCTATCTATCAATAAATGCCGTACAAATCACATTTCATGAATAAATTAACAGAAAAATTTTGACTCAACCTGTTCAATACTGGACACGGTTTTGGGTTTTCTGAGCTCAGGCGAGTTGGTCCAGGCAGTACATTGCATGTTGTGAACAGCTGAAGGGATATGCTGTTTGAAACAATCTGTCAGTCTCTCAGAGGCATGGCCTACATACCGAACATACGGAGCTTTGAGATAGACAGAAGCAACTGAAAACGTACTCATATCTGACTGGAACTGTTTAAACACAGTGATATTGTTGCCATGAAAATTATTATGAGTGAATATTAGCTGGGAGAAAGTGAGGACTGCAGATGCTGGAGATCAGAGTCAAAAAGTCTGATTCTGAAAAAAAAACTCAGACGTTCAGGCAGCATCTGAGGAGCAGGAGAATCGACTATTAGTTAACAATATTAATGCAAGGGAAAATAATCGTATATTTTCAAAGTTCTTGTACTTAATTATCATTTGTTCTTGGGTGTGGCAATGAGACTCATCATTTCATTGCTGCTTACTGTGAGTTTTCATCATATTGTTGTTATAACAGTGTACTGAATAAATGGGTGGATTTTGTGCTTGTTGGACAAACTATAAGTTGGTATTATGAAAGGATATCGGACCTTTAGTAAAGAGACTTTGCTGTTAATGTTTAGAACAATGGTGCAAACATTTACACAGAGATTTCTAGCTCAAGTCACGCACAAGGTTGTTGGGCTGGGATCAGGCTGGCCATCAATGGAGTTGCACAATTCTGTTTAGACACTGACATTGTAGGGCTAACATACACTGGATATGGTTTATGAGGGATTCAATGTAAGATGCCATGTGCTGCAGGAGTCCATCACCTTTATAACACCTTCATTCAGGATCGGGTCCAAGGTGCAGAATTACAGAGTTTAGGTGGCACGCAAGAAGAGATATACTTGCAAGATATGGCTGTTTATAGGTCATTGTTATCAATATTGAACAGCATCTGGACCAGTGCCATGTGCTAGTCCATCGACCAGTCTGAACCACACACATCTCCCTGTTGTTCAGGTGGACCTCTAACCAGTCTATTCTGAGGGAGTGTGTGAGCAACTGCCCAGCTCCAGTTTGGACGCTCTTTGTCTGATTTTGGAGATGGCCAGTGTTTCGGAGGTCCTGGTGAGACCCAATAACACTGTATCTGAAATCAGGCTTTTCATCAAAGACATTTCAACAGCTTTGCTGCTTGCAAGATGGTGTGTTCACTGATCTGTACATGAATCGGCTGTTTACTACAGTCACTGAATTGTGTAATAGTTAGGTGTGCGCTCTGGTATTTCAATTATTGTTCACTTCAATTGTTTTCAATTGAAAAACAATGATGGTTGGTTTATTTTAAAATATGTAAGAAATAAAGTGATATTAACTCTTCATTACAGAAAATGTGTAAGAGATCAGGTATATATTTCCCATGGACTAATCAAGCAACAGTCAGATATTGTCTGTAAAGCAGGATTCTGTGAACAGGACGATGTCCCAGGCAACATCACCACCCTCTCTGGTAGGTTCTGTCCCACTGACAGGAGACGGCCAGGCAAAGGGGGACTGCTCATTTGTATATAGTCAATATAGGGTGGCGTGGTGGCTCAGTGGCTCAGTGGTTAGCACTGCTGCCTCACAGCATCAGGGTCCTAGGTTCAATTCCAGCCTCCGGCAAATGCCTGTGTGGAGTTTGCAAATTCTCCCTCTGTCTGCGTGGGCTTCCTCCCACAGTCCAAAGATATGCACCTCAGTTGAATTGGTCATGTTAAACTGCCCATAATGTTCAGTGCATTAGTCAGAGACTCCTGCTTCTTTGGAAGGTCGGTGTGGACTGGTTGACCTGAAAGGCCTGGTCCCATCCTGAAAGGGATCCAATCTAATGATAGTGCTGGATCCTGTGTTTGCTAGACTGCTCTGCAGCAGGTTATGGTGGAATCAATAAAAGGGAAACATACAATTAATCACATCATCACCGATCTGCCTGCTGCAGATACACCTCTCCATCTCACATATCAGTAGAAATGGTCACTGCACAATGGGGAGCAAGGGGGACCTTCACATTTGGCAGACCCCCTCACTATGATATGTAGCCCCTTGAGGACTGAATGGGACAGAATTTAAACAGATTGAATAATTAATGATGATGCAGCCATGAGGTGCAGAGGGCCATCAGCAGCAACAGACATCAGACCCCGTACAGTGCATACAGGATGCAACTTCACACCCCAACATACCTCCCACTGTACAGGAACCATCACACCCCGACATACCTCCCACTGTACAGTAACCATCACACCCCGACATACCTCCCACTGTACAGTAACCATCACACCCCGACATACCTCCCACTGTACAGTAACCATCACACCCCGTCATACCCCCCACTGTGCAGTCACCATCACGGCCCGACATACCTCCCACTGTACAGTAACCATCACACCCCGACATACCTCCCACTGTACAGTAACCATCACACCCCGACATACCTCCCACTGTACAGTAACCATCACGGCTCGACATACCTCCCACTGTACAGTAACCATCACACCCCGACATACCTCCCACTGTACAGTAACCATCACACCCCGACATACCTCCCACTGTACAGTAACCATCACGGCTCGACATACCTCCCACTGTACAGTAACCATCACACCCCGACATACCTCCCACTGTACAGTAACCATCACACCCCGACATCCCTCCCACTGTACAGTAACCATCACGGCTCGACATACCTCCCACTGTACAGTAACCATCACACCCCGACATACCTCCCACTGTACAGTAACCATCACACCACGACATACCTCCCACTGTACATTAACCATCACACCCCGACATACCTCCCACTGTACAGTAACCATCACACCCCGACATGCCTCCCACTGTACAGTAACCATCACGGCTCGACATACCTCCCACTGTACAGTAACCATCACACCCCGACATACCTCCCACTGTACAGTAACCATCACACCCCGACATACCTCCCACTGTACAGTAACCATCACGGCCCGACATACCTCCCACTGTACAGTAACCATCACACCCCGACATACCTCCCACTGTACAGTAACCATCACGGCCCGACATACCTCCCACTGTACAGTAACCATCACGGCCCGACATACCTCCCACTGTACAGTAACCGTCACACCCCGACACACCTCCCACTGTACAGTAACCGTCACACCCCGACATACCTCCCACTGTACAGTAAACATCACACCCAGACATACCTCCCACTGTACAGTAACCGTCACACCCCGACATACCTCCCTCTGTACAGTAACCATCCCACCCCGACATACCTCCCTCTGTATAGTAACCATCACACCCCGACATACCTCCCACTGTACAGTAACCGTCACACCCCGACATACCTCCCTCTGTACAGTAACCATCCCACCCCGACATACCTCCCACTGTACAGTAACCGTCACACCCCGACATACCTCCCACTGTACAGTAACCATCACGGCCTGACATACCTCCCACTGTACAGTAACCATCACACCCCGACATACCTCCCACTGTACAGTAACCGTCACACCCCGACATACCTCCCACTGTACAGTAACCATCACGGCCTGACATACCTCCCACTGTACAGTAACCATCACACCCCGACATACCTCCCACTGTACAGTAACCATCACGGCCCGACATACCACCCACTGTACAGTAACCATCACGGCCTGACATACCTCCCACTGTACAGTAACCATCACACCCCGACATACCTCCCACTGTACAGTAACCATCATGGCCCGACATACCTCCCACTGTACAGTAACCATCACACCCCGACATACCTCCCACTGTACAGTAACCGTCACACCCCGACATACCTCCCTCTGTACAGTAACCATCCCACCCCGACATACCTCCCTCTGTACAGTAACCATCACACCCCGACATACCTCCCACTGTACAGTAACCGTCACACCCCGACATACCTCCCACTGTACAGTAACCATCACGGCCTGACATACCTCCCACTGTACAGTAACCATCACACCCCGACATACCTCCCACTGTACAGTAACCATCACACCCCGACATACCTCCCACTGTACAGTAACCATCACACCCCGACATACCTCCCACTGTACAGTAACCATCACGGCCCGACATACCTCCCATTGTACAGTAACCATCATGGCCCGACATACCTCCCACTGTACAGTAACCATCACGGCCCGACATACCTCCCACTGTACAGTAACCATCACACCCCGACATACCTCCCACTGTACAGTAACCATCACACCCCGACATACCTCCCACTGTACAGTTACCATCACCGACCGACACACCTCCCACTGTACAGTAACCATCACACCCCGACATACCTCCCACTGTACAGTAACTGTCACACCCCGACATACCTCCCACTGTACAGTAACCATCACACCCCGACATACCTCCCACCGTACAGTTACCATCACCGACCGACACACCTCCCACTGTCAGCTGCAGTCTTGGACAGAGAAAATACAGATGTAACTTCATCTGGGCAGTTGCGATGTGATGTGTTTTAGAAGGTCTAATGCAGGAGAGAATTATAAAGTGGATGGGAAAACTACTGGCTGCATCAACATCCGAAGGGATCTTGGTGTACAGCTCGACAGTTCCCTGAAAGTGGTAACACGGGTGGAGAGGGTGATCAAGAAGACTGACGGCAAACTTGTAGAAAGGCATCGGAACATGCAGTATGAAAATTAGCAGGTCATATTGCAGCTGGAGAGAAACTTAGTTCAGGCACATTTAGAATAGCGTGTACAGTACTGGTTGCCACACCAGCAGAACGATGTTGAAGTGTTGGAGAGTGTATGGAAACGTTTTACCAGCATGTTGTCTGGTTTGGAGGGTATTAGCCAGAAGGAGAAATTGAACAAACGTGGTTTGTGTGCACCTGGGCATCATTGGCTATGGGGCTATCTGATAGATATGTACAAAATTATCAGAGGTATAGATAGAAGGACAGTTTCCACCCCCCCACCCCCAAGAGTAGGAATATCAATTACTCAGGACCGTAGGTTTTAGGTAAAAGGGAGAAAGTTCAGGAGATGTGATAGGTATTTTTTTTGCTGTTCCAGACAGAATGTGAAAGTGCCTGGAATGCACTGATAGAGGGGAAGAAGCCAATATAGCAAGGTTTCAGAGGGATCTTGACACAAGTGTGAGTAAGTAGGGAATAGAATGACATAGAAGCTATCGGAGCAAAAACTTTTGTTTTAACTTTAGAATGGCATCATGTGTTAGTGCGGGTCTGCTGGGCTGAAGGGCCTGTTCCTGTGTTGGACCGTTCCTTTTGTCAAGATTTGAGCCCGGGGTTGGCGAGATGCTCACTGAATGATTACTGATTACCAACAGCCATATTGTATGGGATAGGATTTATGCACATCTGGATAAGAATAATGTGATCAAGGATAGTCAGCATGGTTTTGTGAAGGGCAGGTCGTGCCTCACAAACCTTATTGAATTCTTTGAGAAGGTGACTAAGGAGGTAGATGAGGGGAAAGCGGTAGATGTTGTATATATGGATTTTAGTAAGGCGTTTGATAAGGTCCCGCACGGTAGGCTACTGCAGAAAATACAGAGATATGGCATTGAGGGTGAGTTGGAGGTTTGGATTAGGAATTGGCTGGCTGGAAGAAGACAGAGGGTAGTAGTTGATGGCAAAGGTTCATCTTGGAGTGCCGTCACTAGCGGTGTTCCGCAAGGATCTGTTTTGGGACCATTGCTGTTTGTCATTTTTATAAATGACCTGGAGGAAGAGTTAGAAGGTTGGGTGAGCAAGTTTGCGGATGATACGAAAGTCGAAGGAGTTGTAGACAGTGAGGAAGGATGTGGCAGGTTACAGCGGGATATAGAGAAGCTGCAGAGCTGGGCAGAAAGGTGGCAAATGGAGTTCAATGTAGCTAAGTGTGAGGTGATTCACTTTGGTAAGAGTAACAAAAAGATGGGGTACTGGGCTAATGGTCGGATACTTGGTAGTGTGGAAGAGCAGAGGGATCTTGGTGTCCATGTACACAGATCTCTGAAAGTTGCCACCCAGGTAAATAGTGCAGTGAAGAAGGCACATGGCGTACTGGCTTTTATTGGTAGAGGAATTGAGTTCCGGAGTCCTGAGGTCTTGCTGCAGTTGTATAAGACTCTGGTGCGGCCGCATCTGGAATATTGTGTGCAGTTTTGGTCGCCATACTATAGGAAGGATGTGGAGGCACTGGAACGGGTGCAGAGGAGGTTTACCAGGATGTTGCCTGGTATGGTAGGAAGATCCTATGAGGAAAGGCTGAGGCACTTGGGGTTGTTTTCATTGGAGAAAAGAAGATTTAGGGGTGACTTGATAGAGGTGTACAAGATGATTAGGGGGTTAGATAGGGTTGACAGTGAGAACCTTTTTCCACGTATGGAGTCAGCTATTACAAGGGGGCATAGCTTTAAATTAAGGGGGGGTAGATATAGGACTGATGTTAGGGGTAGGTTCTTCACTCAGCGAGTCGTAAGTTCATGGAATGCCCTGCCAGTAGCAGTAGTGGACTCTCCCTCTTTATGGGTATTTAAGCGGGCATTGGATAGGTATATGGAGGATAGTGGGTTAGAGTAGGTTAGGTGGGCTTTGATCAGCGCGATATCGAGGGCCGAAAGGCCTGTACTGCGCTGTATTCTTCTATGTTCTATGTTCTATTGTGGATCCCTCCCCTCATCAACTTGTAGCTTCATATCCTTCCCCATTGTGGGGAAACTCAATATTGAGAATTTGACATGAATGTCTGAGCTGGTACCTTGTGACGCCATCTTGACCCTCGCTCCTGCGTCATTCTATCTTGGATACCAACGTCTCGGGGGACAATGCACTGACAGAAGCTGCATGTACTCCACACTCACCAATGCTGGCATCTGACACATGCCAGCCTCACCATGCCATTCCAGCACATCTCTGACCCACTGACACCACGCTTCTGTAATTCAATACTGCAGCTCAGGGCGCGCTGACAACTCACATTGCAATGCTGCTGCAAGGACACTGTGCTCAGGGACCCACAGCCAGCTCATGGACTGTCCCTCTGGTCTGATCACTCCGTGTTTGTACGCACTCACTTTGAGCTGACCTGAATGCTCACAAAATTATTGCCTTGCCTTACCCTGCCTTTGGCAGCGTTTCCCCTCAGCTAGAGCTACCAGGCTCACCTGTCTGCTGTATTGTCTTGGTGTTTAGCAGAGACACAAACCAGGAAGCTTGATATCATTGTCCACAGTCAGTCACTGTGCCCAGCACAGGGAGTCAGGGGGAGTATCAGATCCCAGTTCGGGAGCTTGGACACGGTCTGTCAGCCTCTCGTGGTTGTTAGGGTCAGGAACCTTCCCCTGTGAGGGGGTGAGGAGATGAATGTTAGGCTGCCCCATATCCGTCTTAGCTCTTTGTGCCCTAGTGTGGGATAGTTCCTTCTGGAATGTGAGAATTACCAAGGAGGATTAGGGAAATGGAAGTGGTTGGTACAGCTGTTAGTGCTGGGACAGTTGGGGGAAAGTTGTCGAGGGGTTCTGAGGGAGTTGGCAGCACAGACACCAGGCAGAGTTGGGCAGAGGGGCAGAGAAGAGATTAGAGAGAGACTGAGAGAAGGTGCTGCATTCACTGAGGGTGGGAGAAGTGGAGATGATGCCACTTACCCTGGTAGAGGGGAAAAGGTCACTGACTTCCTTCCTACACTGCTGGGCATTCACCCAGAAGGCTGGAATCACACTGACCCAGGGGTCAGCCTCGGACCAAGCTGGAAGGGTCTGGTGTCATAGCTTCCCCTGCCAGCCCTGGAGGAAGATAATGTCCCTCTCATGCATCATGTCATACACCAGGACCAGGGGCTTGTCCACAATGGGGAGCCCCAGTTTTACCCCCTCTGCCTTGTCCAGGCCAGTTTCGGATTCACAATTCAAGAGTAAAATGACTTTTTAAAGATGGCTCCTGGAAACAGTGAGGCCGGTGCATTCTGGGATATCCAGTCAGAGGGCAGCTGTTATGACGAAGGGGAAAAATCATTGTGTTAGTATCAGATGAGAGGAAGGCCACGCGGGCAGGGAGAGTAGGTAATGAGGCAGATTGGGGATCGTATCATGAGAAAATGCACTTCACCTGGTGGAGAGTAACCCTCCAAGAAAACAGATTAAAACGATACTTGACCATATCATAAGATGGTTTAGGACTCTGTCTGTCTGAATCAAAACAGGGATGAAATATTGGGAGCAACAAACTTGGAGTGGAGAATTATACAGGAGATTACAATCCTCAAAAAAGGGGTAACACAATGTTCCAGACTGTTAAAAGGAGCAGGGAAAATCCCCTGCCTTTTATTTAACTAGATTATCCAATCCTCACTGGATGCAGCAATGATGCCGGAGGACAGGAAAATGGCTAATACTGCAACTTTGTTTATTGTGGAGCAAGGGACTGAGTGAACAGGTCGAGGCTGGAACTCTGAGAGTGAATAAACGGTCACTGAGGAAGTCCCAGGGACTCCAGGACAGTCGGTCTGGATTTGTTCAAGGAAGATCGTGTGTAATTAATCTGACTGTCGGTCTGAGGCACTAACCTGTAACTGCATGTGAATTACTTGGATTTGAAGAGAGATCCCATGGCAGACTGTTTAAAAACAGAAACTGTGGGGTCCAGGTGAATGAAGCAAACAATCCAGAGAATTGTAAGGCAAGGCATTTAGGGACATCAGCAATAGAGGGGAATGTGCAATAAATGAGAACGTGGTCAGTGTGGGCAGATAAATGAAAGTAGCTGGAAACACCAAAAATCTCGTTAATGGAGCAAATGGCATCATTTCCTCTGTAAGGCAAAGGGCAGAGTTTCACAGCAGGAAGCTTATGCAGGAACTGTATAAAGAATGAGTTCAGTCAGAGCTTGGGGACTGTGTACAGTTCTGGTCACCCCATCACATGGAAGGATGGGATTGGACTGGAGAGGGTACAGAGGAGATTCTTCACCCTGTGACAGTGGAAGTGCAGTTATGAGTAAAGATTGGAACGGAGGGTGCTGATAGGAGATTAGATTGGGGTGTACATATTGTCAGGTGCCTGGGTAGAAAGGGAGAGAATACCTTGCTCCTGTTGGAGAGCTCAGTTGTCAGTGGCAAATATTTAATGTAATTGGTTCAAATATTAGAGAATTGATGAGGCAAGTTGTTATTTAACGCAGTTTATGGTCGGGATCTGGGAGTCACACATGGAAGTGGCGTAGAGGCAGAAACTCTCAAACCATTTTAAAAAGGTGCCGGGATCGGCACCTGAAGTCCTACACTGTCTGGGGAGAAAGAACTAGGGCTTTAAAAAACAACATTACATCTTGTCCAATGCAGACAGTGGACAGAATGATCTCCTCTATACTGTGCTATTTTCTGAAGTTTGCAAAGGTTACCAATATCTGATAGGATTAATATGCAGGGATGAGGGGTGAGGGCAGGGCGGAGCAGTGTGTGAATTGATTAGCATCACAATAATACTGACCCCATCCTTTATACACAATGCTACTTCACTGTGTTGTCCTGTTTATCCTTCCTGTATAAATGGGGAAAATTTTTGATTATCCAGGTCTGTTTTGGTCACACTGCAGCCATATCTCCATAAGCCCAGCTCAATCTGACCTGGTTCACACTATTTAACGCTACCATTTCACTGGCCTTGTTCAAAATTTCCCAGCTTCATTCTTGCCACATTGAAGCCTGCTCTCAATCAACAATGTTTCTCAGTCACAATTATTGCATGTCATTCTCGACATCATCCTGAACTTTACAATAAAATGATCACTGTGCCCCAAAACCATCCCCTACTGACACTGGATCCACTTGCCCCACCTCTTTCCCAAGGACCAGATCCAATAGTACATGCTCTCTTGGGTTGGATACATACTCCTGCAGTCAGCTCTCCCCCATGTCATCCAGGAACACTTGACCCTCGTGAACCTTCACCACCAGTATCCCTGTCTATATCTGGAAACATTACGTTTCTCAGTATAACCGATCTGTAGTATTGTCATCGCTCTCAAATGACCCTGCATATTTATTCTCTTCATCAGTTCTTTGGTTGCTGGCCGACAGACTGTACGTCACAGTGTAAGTGTACACTTTTTGTTCTGTAGCTCCAGCCAAATTCATTCTGTCCTTGGACGGATCCTCTTTCTCTTGGACCCCTTAGCTAATGCTAATCAAAACCAATACTTCTACCTTCATCTTTTCCCTTCACTTCTATCATTTCACTTCTATCATATACCCAGCAGTATTTAACACCCAGTCCTGCCATTCCTTGAGCCAGCTCTCGATGATCAGTCCATCAGATTTCCACACACTAATCTACATCTGGAACTCCCCACACTCCGAGTATTCATGTCCATGCAGAGTACCTCAGATTAAGGCTTTCTTTCTTAATCCATCTTCCACTGATAAACTTGTTGTTGTAAATTAGTACCAACTGTATCTCACATTATTTTGAGAATCCTGGTAGTCTCCTCTTCTATTCCATTTTGGATCCTAAGCACACGCCAATTTATTTTCAATCCCTCCCAAACACCGCACAAGGAACTCAGTCCCAGCTCTGTCACGTTACCCCATCCAGCTTGTACAGTTGCTGCCTTCCCCAGAACCAGTCCCAATGTCCCAGGAATCTGAAGCCCTTCCTGCTGAATCATCGTTCCAGTCACACTCTCATCTACCTAAAACCACGAGTCCTGTTCTCACTTGGACACGGCACTTGGAGTATTCCAGGGATTGTTGCATTTGCCGGTCGGCTTGCTAACCATCCACCTTGCTCCCTAATTTCTGACTCCCAGACCACTTCGCCCTTCCTACCCAGGTCATTCCTACCAACATGAACATAACTTTGACTGCTCACTGTCCCCCAGACGAATGTCCTGCAGACACAGTAGCATTCTTAACCCCACTATCCTGGAATTACAGACACGCTGACACCTTCTTCATTTTCCTGTCTCCCCTGTGACTATTGCCCCTCCTTCCTTCTCCCTCCCCTCCCGTACAGTCAGGCTGCTTGTGGGGCCACAGACATGGCTCTGACTGCCCTCCCTTGAGCAGCCTACAATGTAATCAGCTTCCAAACTGGGAAACTGAATTGGGAGGGAGATACCAGGATTTTCTTGTATTCCCTCATTGTTTCTCTCTGGTTGCCTCATCCCCCAGACCCTTCCTTCTTCCAGGCTGTCATGTCTGCAGAGTAATCTGCTGTGTGTGTGTGTGTGCTATCCACCTAATTCTCAGCATCACAAATGTCCCATAGAGTCTCTAGTCACTGTCTGAACTCCATGACCAAGTGCCCATCTAGGACACAAGCAGGGGCTATGACTTCCCAATGTAACAGAACACATTTTCCATCTGACAAACAAGTCTTGCCATGTCTTAAAATGCAATATGTTTGGAGTAACTTAATTAATTACTTAGAATGAAGTTAGCATTTGGGAAATAACAATATGGTTAAGTCCCTTATTCAACTGGTCTTACTGAGGTTAATTTATTATATTGGCTCAGAATTTCAGTTCTCCCTCTTATTTCTGTTATCAACCCTTATTTCAGAAGTTGAAAAAAAATTGCTAACTTATAGCAATTAACTGACAGTCACTAATAGTGGTGTATTTATCAGCCAATGAAATTACAGCCTTTTCTGCGATGGCTCTTGCACTTCTTTCAAACTCAGTGCAGGCAGGCCCCAGCAGCAGAGGTTATCTCTGTGACTCCCAGGGACGTGTAATCCTCCAGCTCCCACTCAACTCTGCTCCTTCACAGGGTCACCGTCTCTGTAACTCCCAGGGACGTGTAATCCTCCAGCTCCCACTCCACTCTGCTCCCTCACAGGGTCACCGTCTCTGTGACTCCCAGGCACGATTAGGCTTCGATCCTCAGTGTTGATTTATATCCTCCCACTTTGCTGCCTCTGTAACTCCCAGGTGTGAGTGAGCCTCATGCACCTGCTCCAAGTTGCTCCGTCACATGGTCACTCCCTCTGTAACTCGGTGCTGATTTCGAGCATCCTGCTCTTCTGCTTCTGCAACTCCAAGTCCCAGTCGGCCTCGATCCTCGCTGCTGATTAATATTCTCCCGCTCTGTGCTGCTCTCTCTCAGGTTCCCTCCCTTTGTGACTCCCAGGTAATGGTAGGCCTCAAGCCTCAGCTGAAATTTATAACATTCCATTCCGTATTGCTCTCTTATCGGATCGCCGTTGTGACTGGAAAAACATTAGAAAAGGCAGGACTAGACAAAGCAGAGAGTGTTACAGTGATTGAGCGTGCTATATGGGATGGAACAGGTATTCTGGGGAGCTAGGCAAACCTGCATCAACTCAAGAACGTTACTGGAAGATACAGTGAGAGTTTCAGACATTGAAGAAGGCAAGGGAAAAAGTGAGATGGTGGCTTGTACATGACGGAGCTTTGTAGAGTCTAAATGACTTTTTCTGAGTGGCTTACAGAGATGTGTAGACTTCAACAAATGCAAATTGACAGTCAACAAGTGTTGTCTGGTCCTGGAGATTTGGATGGAGTCTTGGATGTGTCAGACTTGGATGTGACAGAGTGAGAAGACTTGCAGTAACTGGGGGGAATATAAACCTTTGGGGCACTGGTAATTTTCAAGGACCCCCAGGACTTGAGGAGGTGTAGAGATTGGGAGCATTCCAAATAGTGGGATTGTAGGGGCTGGAAGTCCTGAGAAGGATAGGGAGGAAGAAAAGTGCCACTTTAGCACACGCAATCATTGTAATTAGAGATTTAGGAAGGGAACCTGTGCTATCATTGATTGCAGTTATATGGAGAGTAACAGAAACTGAAGGGGTTACAAATTTAAAATGGGAGAAATTTTGGATGATCAGAAGTTTAAACAAGAATAAAGTAATTTTAGTGATCTCTAGCACAGATGGGAATGGAGGAGGTGAGATATGGTGAGGAACTGTCAGATTTATATGGCGGGGAGGATGTGAGATATAAAAGGGAGAGATGCATTATCTGTTTGCAGTTACAGACATGAGGAGTGTTGGAGCGCCTGCTGGAGGAGACACAGATAACAACAGTTCCAACGGCTGGTGCAGTGGCTGAGGAAGGCAGCTCACTACCACCTTCTCAGGGACAACTCCGAATCAACAATAAATGCTGGCCCAGCCAACAAAGCTTATCTTCATGAATGAATGAATGAATGAAGGAATAAAAGATCTACAAGTAGCACTGAGGTCACTCAGGAAGGCCCTTTCCAACAGCACTTCATAAACCCGGAACCACTATGCCCTAGAAAGAGAGGAACTCCAAGTGCATGGGAACACCAGCATTTCCAAGGTACCCCCCAAGCCATGCTCCATCCTCCCAGCACTGTGTCTGTCCCTACACCCAAAGGACTGCAATGGGTCAGGAAGGCAGCTCCCCACCACCTTCTCCAGGGAATTACAGATGGGAAGGTAATGGGGAAACTCTGCTGTTTACAGCCAGACAGAAAAATAAATCCAGCAGTTGGTGTGAAATGACATTTCCGTTTCAGAACAACATGCAGAACATGGATAGAGGATTTGCCTGATTGGCACAAGGCAGAGAGTGTGAAGAAAGGGGTCTTTTTCACGATGGGAACTGGTGATGGAGGGCGCACCGCAGGGGTCAGTATTGGGACTACATTCAACACGTTATTCATTAAGAGTCTGGACAAAGAATATGAAGCGTACGAGAAATGGGTTTCCAAGAAAGATCTCAGGGATGAAATTTGTGTCATATGAGGAGCAGGTGAAGTCTCTGGGTCTGCACTTGTTGAAGTTTCAGAGGCGGCGGCAGAATCTCATTCAAACTTACAGAATATTGAGGGGCCTGGATGGAGTGGACATGGGCAAGATGTTTCCACGAGCAGGAGAGACCAGAGGCCAAGGGCACAGCTTCAGAGTGAAGGGACGACCCTTTAGAATATAGATGTGGAGGAATTTATTCAGCCAGAGGGTGCTGGATCTGTGGAACTCACTGTCTCATGGGGCTGTGGATGCTAAGTGATTCAGTGTATCTTACTCAGAGATAAGCAGGTTCTGGATGAATAAGGAGATCAAGGGTTACAGGGAGTGAGAGAATGGGGTTGAGAAACAATTCATACACAATCGAATAGTGGAAGAGACCTGATGGATTGAATGGTCTAATTCTACCCCTATATATGATGGTCTTAAGAACTGTGCTTATTCCATAAGTTTCTAAGTGTGCAGTTAGTATTCCTGGCATATCGTTTAACATACATCCCAGCACTTTCGTGATTATTGCTGTCAGCTCTTGGTTTCAGATCAACTGCAGAAAGGTTCACCAGGCTGGTCTTCAAAATGGAGGGATATTGATGAGAAGAGGTGGAGAAGGTTGAACTTGCAGTCGTTAAAATTTAGAAAATGAGGCAAATTTATTGATAAACCAAAGATTTTTGTGTTCTTACAGATTCGATACTGAGACATTGTTTCACTGTGCAAGGATCTGTAACCGGAGATGAAGGGGAATACAGTTACCAGACAAGCTAAGAGAGAAAAGCTGGGCTGTAGAGACTGGAGGATGTTACAGAGTTCGGTGGTTTGAGATCACTGTTGGTTGTTGTCGGGCTGAAAGATGACAAGTGGAGTTACAGGATTATCAGTTCTGAAGGATTTACAGAGATCGGGAGGAATATAGGGACTAGAGATTACACAGTAGTAGTTGGAGCTACAGAAATCTTTAGAGAAAGGGAGGGTTATAGGCACTGGAGAGTAGACAGATGGGGTGGTATTTGGAGCTACAGGAGTTTATAGAAAAAGGAAGGACTGGAGGGACTGGAGATTACACGGATTGGGGTGGTAGTTGGAGCTGCAGGAGTTTATAGAGACTGGGAGGATTGTTGGTGCTGGGAATTACACTGACATGGACAAGAGTGGAGGGGAGGGTTGAAGGGGCTGGATCAGTTCAAACAGCCATGGAGAAGTGTAGGGATTGGAGGAGCCAGAGATACTGAGGGTTGTAGAGCTGCAGGAGTTCAGAGAGTTACTGAGGACTGTGAAGGCAGGTTTACAGCATTCCCATCAGTTACACAGAGATGTGGAATGCTGTTCTGGAGTGGGTTATAAAAATCGAGAGGGTTTCAGATACTGGAAGATATTACAAAGACAGTGAGCTGTAGTGTTTGAGGAGGTTACAGCGACAGGATGCGTTGAGGAGTTGGAGGCTGCTACAGGTGTTAAACATGCTGCAAGGGATCAATAACCTTACATCGATCGGCGATTGGAAGCTCTGGAGATAAAGAATGAGAATTGCAGTAACTGAAGAATATCACAGAGATGGGGAGGAACACATGAGTTAGAGGAGTTATAACATGAGATGGGCTGTATTCAATGGAGTCAGAGAAGATATAGGGTGATCTGAAGGGACTACAGGTGATCAAAAGGACAGTGAGGCTTCTCACTGTCGGATTGGGTCAGTTTACGCAGGCATGGGGTATTTTATGGAATTGTGTTACTTACCGAGATTAAGAGAGTTGTATAGAATTGAGGAAAGAACAGAGACATGGAAGGCTGTAGTTAATGAAGACTTTTGTTGATGTCAGATGCTGAGGTTCTGGAAAGTATACGGACCGGCAAGCTGTACAATCTGTCAGAGCTGACAGAGAAAGGAACAGCAATAGATCCTGGAGACACAAACACAGATAGGGAGTATTGCATACACTGGAGGAGGTTTCTGCTTTAGGGATGGTTGTAGGGGAGTGTAACGTTTACACAGATAGGGATGTAAGAGCTGGAGAAGGTTATGGAGATGATTAGATTGGTGGGGAGACCGGAGGAGCTTACATTGACAGGGCGGGTGATAGCGACGGGAGAATGTTACAGAGATAGTAAGTCTTGTAGAAATTGATCGGGAGAGTCACAAGCATTGGAGCTGGTTCAACAGATCGGGGGGGGGGGGGGGTGGTTTACAGGGTCCTGAGAGGATTACGCAGATAGGGAGGTTTGTAGGATGTCCACATTTTCAGAGTGCTTCAGGAATGGAAAAGGTTACCCAGTTAAGGAGAGATGTTGGAGCTGTGAGAGTTCACAGAGACTCGGAGGTTTGAAGGGGTTGGGGCTGATTATGGATAGAGGGATATATTTAGGTACAGTAATATGGAACACAGAGGGAGAGTTTAGATTAGATTCCCTACAGCATGGGAACAGGTACTTCGGCACAGCATGTCCACACCAACTCTCCAAAGAGTAATCCACCCATACCCACTTCTCTCCGACAATGCACCTAACACTATGGACAATTTAGCATGGCCAATTCGCCTGACCTGCACATCTTTGGACTGTGGGAGGAAACTGCAACACCTGGAGGAAACCCACACAGACACAGGGAGAAGGTGCAAACTCCACACAGACAGACAGTCACCTAACGCTGGAATCGAACCTGGGTCCCTGGCACTGTGAGGTACCATCGCTCACCACAGAGCCACCGTGCTGCCCCAAATTGCAGAATTACAGAAAGAGAGAGTGTTTGAGGTGCTGGGAGGACTGTAGGGAGTGAACGAGCAAACAGATGTGGAGTGCTGCTGTGGCTTGAAAAGTGTCTGGAGGTGTTCATATCGGTAAGGAGGTCGGTAGGATTGGGAGAAGGTTACTGTGGTCGTGTGGTGCTATAGGTCAGGAGGCAGGAGTGTGATCAGACCTGCAGAAGGTTACAGTGATATCATGTTTTCTTGGGGCTTGAGGAAGGTCCACAGGTGGGTATTTTGTTCCAGGCTGGAGGATTTTACAGAGACATGGGCAGTATAAGTATTGTGCAAAACTACAGAAATAGGAATTATTGTAATGAGTGCAGGATGAGATTATTGAAATTGGGCATGTTATCGACATTGGAGCAATTTACATACAGGGAGAGTCATCAGCATCGGAGTAGGTTTCAAATATACAGCGGAAATATGGGAGGGGTGGAGGTTACAGAAATAGGAAAATTTCTGGGAATTACAAGCATTCAAGACATTGGCTCAAACAATTTAGACCGAAAGGCATGTTTCCTTGCTGTATGACTCTATCACATAACAAGAGATAGCGTGAGGAGGGACTATAGAACAGAAAGATCCAAGGTTTCAATACCATCTCCTTAAGGGAGGCCTGCTCTCCCCTCTGTTGTACTGATCCTCACTAAGACAGCACAGGCCTGGATTGATAACTGTCAACTTAATGTATTGACATAGGAACGCTCAGTACAGCAGAGAAGTAAATCAACAAGAGGTGGGGTTTGAGCCTGAGACCATCATGCTCTGTGTTTACCCTTCAACACTGTATTGTGTCATGTCTTCTGGACAAAAGTTTGATCCCTTAAATACACTTTGCTCTGTTCACTGTGAGTGATCTTACCTCGCTGCAGGATTTACTGAAGGCTCCAGATCTCACTCTACATCACTCTGGCTGACCAACAGTCTTCAGTGTGGTGATGGACAAGACAGGAAATGGGAATTCCGCTGAGTCAAGAGCATCCTGAGTATCTACAGGAGACAGAGAAACAGACAGAATGGGAAATTAGACTGATGCTGTGAGGGTTACACATGGAGAATGGTACTAAGTTCCTCAGAGATCTGGAAAACCCCAGTCTCCATCCCTGGTCTGTGTTGCCTCATCTCCCTGGAGTGGAGAATTCTGTTGGCTCAGGATCTGGAGTAGCTGCAAAAGGTGCAGTCACCGGCCTCAATTAGACCCTCACAGTGACAGATATCACATGGAGAGATACTGTGTGATAGCACCAGAGAGCAGGAAGGTATCAGGATCAAATCACGGTCTGGAAGGAGGTGCACTGGGATCAGTACTCAGGGATGAGGGAGCTATCAGTGGACCAGGCAATGACCTGTTGTTACTCTCACTAGACTGTTCATCCAGAATTTAACGCCGACCAGATATCCTTTCCTAATTTAATATCAGAGTCAGGGATACCCATCTAACCACTTAATAATACCGTTTCAGTAAGCAAATCTGTTCGAGGCTGCCAGTCTGGCCTACATATGAATCCAGACCCAGGGCAATGGGATTGATGCTCAAATGCCCTCTGTAATGATGTGACAAGCCACTCAGCTCTAAGGGTGGGCATGCGATGCTGGCCACCCAGAGACAGCAACATCCCATGAGTGATTTAAAATCAACACTGCTGGGAGCAGTTTTCTGAAAAATCATGTTGGTAGGTTTATGGACAGGGCTTTAAACTGACATGGAGGGTGCAGGGACAGGGTTCAGGTGAAAGGAGCTTTCCAAATCCAAAGAGAAAATGTGAAGCCTCGGAACAGCATGGGAATGTGGCTGAAGACAAGCAGAAAAGAACAGGAAGGGACAGAGTTTAACGAAAACTGGACATTAATGAGTCGGTTTGTGACAGGACATCGTGGGGAAGAGGAAATTATAATGTTGTTTTGATTTGGAATTCACAAAATATCTACAATAAGGTAATAGACTTGGGACACAGAGACAAATGAGACTTAGTCACCAGATAGACGTGATTACAGGGTGAACAAAGGGTGGAACATAAATATTCAACAGAAAACAACCTTACAGGATCTCAGGCAGAATGGAAAAACAAGATGGGAACCCTGACAGTACTGGATAACAAAGGCATTACAGAGAAAGCATTGGCCTCAGATTATGCAGCTGAATCAGCCTGAATACAAATTCTGGGTGCTATGTGTCAAAAACACAAGCAGGAGAACAGTTCTTATGCTGCCTTGCAGTATTTCATTGCTCATCCCTGCATTAAACAGAAATTCATTAGAAATTGTAGCAAAGGTGGTGTGATAATTTTTGGAGACTTCAATCTTTGTATAATCTGGGACAGACACATTGGCAAGAGTGATATTATCCGAGATCCTCCTTGAATGTTTTTGTCAGTGTTTCTTTGAATAACGCATTGTGCAAATAGATAGGGATGTAACTATCTCAGATCGACCTTTGGGTGATGAAGCTGAGTGAATGAGTAATATGACACCGAGATCCTCCAAGAAATTATACCGGAATTCAAAGAGATTATGACATTTTAAAGTGACCATAAAGCACACCCGAGCATCACTAACAAAGCCCATTATATGATTTTGAGAGAGAACTGACCAAGGTAAACAGGAGAAACAGACTGAAATGTCAGGCTGTAAATGAACAGTGGAAAACATTTAGAGCGTGAGAGACCGAGTACAGCACATAAACGGACCCTTCGGTCCAACTCGTCCACGCCGACCAGATATCCTTTCCTAATCTCGTCCCATCTGCCAGCACTTGGCCCATATCCCAATAAACCGGTTTTATTCATATACCAATCCAGATGCTTTTTGAATACTGCGATTGTACCAGACTCCACCACTTCCTCTGGCAGTACATTCCCTACATAACCACACTCTGCGTGAAAAGGTTGCCCCTTAGGTCCCTTTTAAATCTTTCATCTCTCACCCTAAACCTACGCCCTCCATTTCTGGTCTCCACTTCCCCAGGGAAAAGACCTTGTCTGTTTATCCTATCCATGCCCCTCATGATTTTATAAACCTCAGGAATGTCACCCCTTAGCCTCTGACGCTCCAGGGAAAACAGTCTCAGTCATTTCAGCCTCTCCCGATAGCTCAAATCCTCCAATCCTGACAACATCTTTGTAAAACTTTTCTAAACACTTTCAAGTTTCACAACATCCTTCCAATAGGAAAAAGACCAGAACTGCATGCAACATCCTAAAAGTGCCCTAAACAGTGTGCTGTACAGCTGCAACATGACCTCCAAACTTCTATAATCAATGCTATGACCAATAAAGGAAAGCAAACCAAACACCTTCTTCACTATCCGCGTACCTCGGTAACACTTATGGGGGCATGGGCGTGGACATGGATTGGACGGTGGGTGTGGTGGGCGGGGGGGGGCGGTGTTGAACGGGTTTGGGGACGGGCTGAGGGTGATGTCGGACGTGTCTGGGAAGTGGGGGCAGGCGTCGGGTGGATGGTGGTGTCTGACGCTTTTGGGGGCAGGATTCGCTGTTGGGTCAGTTTGGGGGGGTGACGTTGAGAGTCAGGTGGGGGCGGTGTTGGATGGGTTTGGAGCCGAGGGGGGTGTGCTTTTGGGGTTTGGCAGGGTGTGGGGGATCGCTCATGGCTTGCTGCTGCCTAGTCACCTGAACAGGGAGCAGACTGGACTGAAAACTCCGAGCCCCAGAGGAAAGGTACTGAATCGATTAACCGAATAATCAATTATCTGAACGAAATAGTGTCCGCCCATCTCGTTCAGATAATCGAGGTTCCTCTGTAAACCATCTGTTGTGTGAGTGTTGTGTGAGTTTTACCGTCACCCAATCAACCCCTGCTCGATCCTCCTGAATGGTCCCAATATTGGCCCAGTTCCAGTTTAAGACCGAAATCTGTCAACCTGCCTGATCTTTTTCCACAACTATGTTAAAACAAAGACAGTTGTGGTGACTGGACGCAATGTGGTCTCCGACTGATACTTCAGTCACTTGCCTGACCTGGTTTTCTGAGGGGAGGTCCAGTGCTGCACCCGCCTGAGTAGCATAGAGCCCTCTACGTCTTGGTTTAGGAAACTTTCTTGGACACATTTTACAAATACCACACAGTACGGGCCTTTTACCCTCTGGGTGACCCAGTCAATCCAGGGACAGTTAAAACCTCCATCCAATACTACACTATTATTTTCATAGGTACCTGCAAACTCACTATATATTTGCTCCTCTCGTACCCGCTGGCTATTTGAGGGTCGAGAACACGATCCCAGCAGACTGACCATCCCCTCTTTGTTTATAACTTTTAAATTTATGCCCTCATTTGATGACTGCATAACAGAATTGTCTTGATGCACAGTTGTTATGTCCTTCCTAATCAAAAGGACAACGCCCCCTCCTCACTTACTTCTCCTTCTGTCCCGCCTGCAGCTTCTGTATCCTGGAACACTGAGCTGCCAGTCCTGCCCTTCTCCCAGCCATGTTTCCATTATGGCTTTAATATCCCAGTCCCCAGAGCTAATCCATGCTCTGAGCTCGTCTGCCTTACCAGTCAGGCCTCGTGTGTTGAAATAAATGCCCTTTAAAACCAGATATATTTCCCTCCCTCGACTGTGCCCCTGGATATCCTGAATAGGTAACTTGCTCTTGATGGCTGATGTATTTCCGCTGACTTTTCGATAGTCCCTCTCTCACTCAGAGTCTCAACTCCCTGCCAAACTAGTTTAAATCCTCCTGGGTAACACTAGCTAATCTCCTCCCTGGGATACTTGTGCCCCTTTGCTTCAAGTGCAAACCATCCCCTTTGTACAGGTCCCCTCTACCCCAGAAGAGATCCCAATGACCCAAGAACTGAAAACCTTGCCCACTATACCAGCTCCTCAGCCACACATCCATCCAGCCTACCTTTCTATTTCTATCCTCACTGGCACTTGGCACTGGGAGTAATCTGAAGATCATTAAGGTCAATAT
Source organism: Chiloscyllium punctatum (assembly GCF_047496795.1). Lineage (NCBI taxonomy): Eukaryota > Metazoa > Chordata > Chondrichthyes > Orectolobiformes > Hemiscylliidae > Chiloscyllium > Chiloscyllium punctatum. Next base: position 256,260 of record NW_027309931.1, read on the forward strand.
CCTGCTTTTTTAACTTCTCACCTGACTCCCTGTACTCATTTCACAGGACCCCATCCTTTGTCTACCTCTGTCATGTGGACCAATGTTCACAATGACCTCTGGATGTTCACCCTCCCCCTTCATAATGTTCAATAACGACTCAGAGACATCCTTGAACCTGGTACCTGGGAGGCAGCACACCATCCTGGGGTCTCCTCTGGAGCCACACAGTCTCCTGTCTGTCCCCCTCACAACTGTGCCTCCTAATAGTATCACGATCATTACAGTGGATCTGGCAAACAGAGACTGGGAGGAACTCCCTGCAGTTGGGTCCATGTTAGGAAAGTGGAGTATTTTAAAGTGATGCAGTGAGAACGCAGGGCCAGTGTGCTCCTTGAAGAGTGAATAGTAAAGGCAGCAAGTCCAGGGAATACTGATCAAGTGATATCGTGAGTTTGATAAAGAAAATACAGTGCATTAAAATCAGGTGAAGCCGTTCACCAAGTATAGAGAGTGCAAGGGGATTGTGGAAAATGAGGGACAAACAATGGTCATGAAATATATTTGTCAGATACGATTGTGGAAAAGCCACAGGTAATTTATCAGCATCGAGAGAGTCAGAGGATTCCCAGCGAAAGAGGGAGGCCTGATAGAAACCAAAGGGACAATCTGTGCATGGAGCCAGAGGAAGCAGGTGAGGTCTTCAATGAATACTTCCCATCTGTATTCACACAGGAGAAAGACATTATTGCCGGGGATTTCATTTGGGATGCTGAGGTTCCAGAATATGTTAAGATCAATAAGGAGGAGGTATTAAATGTTTTCACAGGCATAAAGGTGGAGAAATCCCCAGTGCCCAGGGAAATGTATCCCAGGCTGCTATGTCATTCAGGGAAGGACATCTGCCCATCCTCATGTGGTCTGCACGACATAGCAACAGCAAAGTATTTGCCTCCCAATTACCATCTTCAAAGGCCAAGCAAGTGACTCAGTTCAAGGGCAGCTAGGACTGGGCAAGAAAGGCTGGTCAGCCAGAGACACCCATATCCCATACCTGTTTTAATAAATAATCCATTAGGATGGTCCCACTGGAACCATGCTGGGAGCAGTGTCCTGGCCGATCATGTCGGTAGGTTTATGGACAGGGCTTTAAACTGACAGAGAGGATGCTGGGACAAGGTTCAGGTGAAAGGAACTTTCCAAATCCAAAGAGAAGAGGTGAAACAATGGAACAGCATAGGGATGTGGCTGAAGGCAATCAGAAAGGAACAGGATGGGACAGAATTTAACTAAAATTGTACATCAGCAAAAAGATTTGTGACAGAAAATTGTGGGAAAGAGTAAGTTATGTTTTTTTAATGGACAACATCACTGTAATAAGGTCGATGGATTTGTGACACAGAGATAAAAGAGATTTAGACACCAGGGACACATGGATACAGGGTGAACAAAAATATTCAATGGTTCACAATCTTGCGGAAACTCAGGAAAAATGGGTAACACTAAAAAATAATGGATAACAAAGGCATTACAGAGAAAGCATTTGGCTGCAGATCATGAAGTAGTGTCAGTCTGAATGTAATTACGACTTGCCAAGGACACAAGCAGCAGAGCAGTTTTAGCCACTGAACAGTATGCCATTGCTCATCATTGCATTACACAGAGACTCGTTGCAATTTTTTTAACAAAAGCATTTTGATAATTTTGGAAAACTTCAATACTTGTATAGTCTGGGACAATCACACGGTCAACATTGATATTGGAAGAGGAGTTCGGTTAAATTTTTTTCAGTGTTTCTTTGAAAAACACATTGTGCAACTGTTAAGGGACATAACTATCGCAGAGCGACCGTGTAATGAAACTTAGTGAATGAGTAATGTCACCTGGAGAGATCCTTCGGGAAATTGTGATTTAGTGCAGTTTATAGAAATATAAAGTTTTAAAGTGATTTAAAGAAAGGACAAGCTGCAACTAGAAACAAAAATAGCCAATTACATGTGTGTGAGAGGAGAACTGACCAAGGTAAACAGACTAAACAGACTGGAACATGTGTCTGTAAATGGACAGCATAAAACATCTGAAGGAACAGTGCAAAACACTCAACAGAAGGACATTCCACTGAAACAGTAAAAACCTCAGCAAGAAATCCCCACTGGTCCCGCACTCAGGACAAAAGGGATCATACTAGATTATGAGGCTTAGAAGATCCCCAAAAAGTACTTGAAATCCTGAAGTGATAGAGTGTTTTAGGAGTAAATGTTAAATAGATTGCAAAGTGTATACTAGCAGGAGGAGGGCAGTGGGAAGGGGAACCATTGTCAGGGTTTATTGACACAATAGGAACATGGAGAGGTGAAGGTGCTGGAGGTGGTGAGAGTGTTACAGAGAGTGGTCAGGGCCTGAATGGTGTTACAAAGTCAGTACGGATTGCTGCAGTTGGAGGGGTTTGCAGAGGTAGGGAGGGACATATGGATTTTTATTTATTCATTCATGGGATGTGAGTGTCACTGCCTGGACTAACATTCTTTGACCCAACTGCTAATTACCCAGAGGGTAGCTCAGAGTCAGCCATATTGCTGTGGCTCTGGAGTCAAATGTTGGCCAGACCAGGTTAGAATATTTAATGCCCTTCCTTAAAACAAGTAAGTGACTGGAGGAGTTCTTCCCACTGATCAACAATGGTTTTATGGTGGCCCCACTAATGTCTTATACAGATACAACATGACATCCTAACTCTTAATCTTAATGCTCTCCCCAATGAAGGTAACCACGTCAAACGCCTGCTTCACCAGCCTGTCTACCTGTGACACCACATTCAAAGAACTGTGTACCTGGGTCACTAGATCTCTGACTGAAAACACTACCCAGTGCTTGAACATTAACTGTACAAGTCCCACCCTGGTTTGTTTCACTAAAATGGAACACCTCACCTTTATCTAATTAAACTCCATCTACTATTCTTCAGCCCACTATCCCAGCAGTACTGTTCATCCTGTTGTATCATAGATAACCTTCTCCACTGTCCACTTTACCACCAATTTCAGTGTAACCCAAACACCTTACTTACCAGGAAACCAATACTCCCAACCAAACCATTTATCCAAATGACAAACAACAGTGGACCCACTTCACCGCTGGTCACATGTCTCCAGTCATAAAAACAACATGTCTCCCATCACCTTCTGTCCCCTACCATCAAGCAAATTTTGTATCCAGTTGACTAGCTCCTCCTGAATGCCATATCCTTTTTCACTGATCTGAGCTTATTACCCAGTTTACCAGACAGAATACAGAACGCAGAACAGTTCAGCCCATGACCCTTCGGCCATGATGCTATGCCAACCTTTTATCCGACTGTAAAATCAAACTAGCCAACATACCCTTCATTTTACTACTATCCATGTGTCTGTTCAAGAGTCTATTAGATGTCCCGAATGTGCTAATTTTACTAGAACCATTGACAGTCCATCCGACCACCTACCATCTCGATCCTCTTATCCATCTTCCAATCACCTTAAAATTATGCCGCCTTGTAACAGCCATTTATGCCATAGGAGAAAAAGTTTCTCACTATTCCCTCTCTCTGTGTGATTCTCATCATCTTGTTCACCTCTACCCAGGTCGCCCCACCTCCTTCTTCACTCCCATGAGGAAAGCCTTTGCTCCCTCAAACTTTCTCCATAAGAAATGCCCTCCATTCCAGGCAGCATCTTGGTAAATCTCCTGTGTACACTCTCTAAAACTTGCACATCCTTCCTGTAAAGATGGGACGAGAACTGAACACAATATTCCAAGTGTGGTCTCACCAGGTCGCTATAAAGATGCAGTAAAACCTCACGGCTCTTGAAATCAATCCCCTTGCTAAGGAAAGCCAACACAACATATGACTTTTTAGCAACCCTATCTACGTGCGTGGCGATTTTGAGGGATCTATGGACATGGACCCCATGATCTCTCTATTCCTCCACAATGCCAAGTATTCTGCCTTTCACCCTGTATTCTATATTCAGGTTTGACCTTCCAGAATGAATCACTTCACACTTTTCCAGATTGAACTCCATTTGCCACTTCCAGCCCAGCTCGGCGTCCTGTCAATGTCCCATTACAACCTACAACAGCCCTCCACATTACCCACCACTCCACCAACCTTCATGTTATTGGCAAACTTACTAACCCACTCTCCAACATCCACATCCAAGTCATTTACAAAATCCACAAAGAGCAGAGTCCCAGAGCCGATTGTTACAGAACCCCACTGGTCACTGAGCTCCAGGCTCAATACTGTCCATCTGCTGCCACCCTCTGTCTTCTCTGGGCCATCCAATCCTGTATCCAGACAGACAGATTTCCCTGTATCCCAATCATCCTTCTTTTCTGAATGAGCCATCAACGTATTCTGTCATATCCTCAAAGAATTCAATCAGGTTTGTGAGGCATGACCTGACCCCTCACAAACCCATGCTGACTGTCACTAATTTAACTATGGTTTTCCAAGTAGTCATAATTCCTTTCTTTAGAGTCCTCGCCAATAATCTGCACACCACAAACATTAGACCAAATCTGTAATTTCTAGTATTCTACCTCCGTAATATGGTCCAGACGCTACAAATTTTCCCTCCTCTGCCATGTTCCCCAGAAGGGCACTGGAGGGTGGTGGGGATTACAGAGATAGAGAGGAATATCAGGACAGGAGGATTTTGCAGACAGTAGGAGGTTTCAGTAATTGTGAGGTTTCATGGTGATGAAGGCATTTGAGGGGGGAGGGAGGGAGGGAGGATTGTAGGGAAATGAGAGGATTCACAATTTCGGTGTTTTGTTAGAGTTGCAAGTGGTTACTGAGTTGGGGAGGGTGTAAGCACTGGTGGATATTACAGAAACATGTGGTTTTAGTTGCAATGGCAGGAAGAGGATTCAGGAAGCTGGAGAGTATGGGGTCTGAACGAGGTTACACAAATGGGAAGAGTTTTCAGGAGTGGAGGTGTTTACAGAGACAGCAATGGTCTGATCTGGAGCAGAGGACCCAGATTGGGAGGGATGTGGGGACTGGAGGTGGTTTCACAGGGAAGGAGGACCATAGACCCACAGGAGGTTACAGAAATGTGGAGAGCTGTAGGACTGGTAGGGGTTCATGGAGATGGGAATGTTGGGAGGGATGGAGAAGTTTACAGGGATAAGGATGTTTGTAGGACAGGGCTGGATTACACAGACAGGGCCTGTTTTAGGGAGCTGAGCAGATTACAGAGATAAAGAGGTTTGTATCATCTGGTGAAACAAACAGGGATATGGAGGGTCATCGTGACTGAAGATGTTTATAGAGATAGGAAGGCATGGGTTCTGGGGGTTATTTAGACATGGAGGCTGTTGAATCTGGATTCTTTTTTGAGAGATTGGGTAGCAAGTTTGGTTGGAGACAGTTTCACAGATAAGGGAGCATAGCACAAATAGAAGGAAGTTCCTGCGGTAAGGAGAGTTTGAGTCGAGAGTGATGTTTACACAGATGGGGGTAAGAGCTGGAGAAGGTTATGGAGATGGGCAAATGTTTGGAGATACAGGAGGAGCTTACATTGACAGGGTGGGTGATAGTGATGGGAGGATGTTACATTGTTAATGAGTCTTGTAGGAACAAGATCAGGAGACGCACAGGCATTGGAGTGGGATTTCCAGATCGGGAGTGTTGCAGGGACCTAAGAAGATAACACAGATAGGGATGGTGGTAGGGTCTCTACAGACTGATGGTGTTTTAGGGACTGGAAGAGGTTCCGTCCACAAGGAGGACTGTGAGAGCTGCAGGAGCTGATGGAGAGTTGAAGAGTTGGAGCAGTTCACAGAGGGAGGGTTCTCCCACAGGAGTAGGTCACAGATAGTGAGGGTTGTGTGGCCGGAGAAAGTTAAAGAGAGGGGAGTTTTCGGGACTGGTAGATATTACACTGACAGGGACAGTAGAAGAGATTGTAGCAAAAACGCATGGAGAAGGTTACACAGATAGGGAGGTGAGTAGCGACTGAAGGTGAATACACAGACATGGAGGGTTGTATTCTTAGACGGAGCTGAGAAGGATAGGGACCAGTGTAGGGATTTACACAGATAGGGAAGGTTGTGTTGTTGGAGAAGGTTACACTGATACAGACAGTGTTAAAGAGTGTTTAGTGGACTACAGAGGAGCTCAGAGAGAATGTATTATGGGGAGTGGAAGAGATTACAGACACAAAGATGGCTGCCGGTTTGAAAAGACCTTCTACAGATCCTCAGTGCTGTAAGGCTGAAGGGAGGTTACAATAATTAGGGTTACCTACACTTATTGACTTTTTTGATATAGAAAAAGTCTCAGAACGGGACTGTCAAAAGGAAGTACAGACAGTCCAGATGAGTTGACAGAGATATAAATGTTTTTGGGGCTTTCAGGATGGAACAGTGATTGGGAGTGCTGTAACAAATGGCAATATTTATAGAGAAGGTTCTAAAAGCAGGAGGAGGTGACAGTCATATCGATCGTGGTAAGGACTGGAGAAGCTTACATCGCCAAGGAGTGTTTTAGAAACTGTTGAAGATTACACATATAAGGAGAGTATTGGGGATGAGGCAAGGTTCAAGAGACAGGGATGGTTTACAGGACTGGACAATAACCTGAATAGAATCTCCACACAGTGGAAACAGGCCATTCGGCCCAACAAGTCCAAACCAACCTCTCTAAAGAGCATCCTAACCAGACCCATCCCTCTCCCTGTCCAATAAACCCTGCATTCCTCATGGTGAACTCACCTAAACCACACTTGCCTGAATACTACAGTCAATTTATGACGGTCCATCCACGTATCGTGCAAATGTTGGACTGTGGCAGGAAACCAGAGCACCCGGAAGCAACCCACACAGTCTGGGGGAGAACATGCAAAGTCCACACAGACAGTCGGCCAAGGCTGGAATTGAAGCCAGATTCAAGTCACAGTGAGGCTGATTATACAGAGCACTCCAGAGATTGGACAATTTCACAAAGTTCACAAGGGTTTATTAGAACAGGAGGAAAATATATAAAGGAACATTAGAAGCTTACATAGATGGTGTCCATGAGAGGGACTGGAGGAGGTTAATGCAATAGGGAGGGTTGTGCATTCTCTCGACAATTCGAGGTAGGGACAGTTGGGGAGACTGGATGAAGTTAGTCATACTCAGAGTTGTACACACTCTGAGTAATGGCAGATGGAGTTTACTTCTGATCACTGTGAGGTAATGCACTGTGGGAAGTCTCATAAGCGAAGGATATCCATCATGAAGGGTAGGTCCTCCTGGAGAACTGAGTAACACCGGGACCTTGGTGGGCAAGTCCCTGGATGTCTGAAGGTGTCAGCACAGGTTGACAGGGTGGGGAAGGCACCTGAACTGGGAGCAGGAGGGGGACCCACATCCTGATGGGGCGAATTGTTAGAGCTGCTTGAGAGGATATAATCTTATCTGGCAGGGTGTTGCACCTTAAACACTCATAAGGCCAGAAAGAAGATTGAGGTTGGTGCACAAGTTAAAGACAGCAATTTCAGCAGACAAGGCAGGCAAGACCATAGCAGGAAATGGGGGAGGGGGAACTGATGATTAAACTGCATTTATTTCAATGCAAGGGGCCTGACAGCTAAGGAAGATGAACTCAGGGCATGGATTGGAACATGGGACTGGGAGATTATCGTTATTACAGAAACACAGCTGAGGGACGGACAGGACTGGCAGTTCATTGTTTCAAGGTGGAGATGCTACAGGAAGCATCGAAGGGGAGGCAAGAGAGGACGCATGTTGGTGGGTTTTCATTGCATGAATCATTACATCAGTACCTAGAGAGGATATTCCTGTGGGATCACTCAGTGACACTCTGTGAGTGGAACTGAGAAATAAGAATGGGTCATCACTCTGACACGATTGTCCTACTGACCCCGAATAATCAGTGGCAGATTGAGGAACAAACATTGACCTGAAAGGAGAATGGGGCAAAACCTGACCTCCCCTTGGGAAACAAGGTAGGGAAAGGGACTGAGGTGTGAGTGGGAAAGCATTTTGCCAAAGTGACTCAAGTCTATTAGTTTGAAAATAGCGATGGAAAAGGACAGGGCTGGTCCACAGGTTCAAGTTATAAAATGGGGCCAGACTAATCTTGATACTATTAGCCAGGAACTCTCAAAGGGTGACTAGGGAGTCTATTTGCAGGGAAAGGGAAGTCGGGCAAGTGAGAATATTTTAAACATGAGATAAATTGAGCGATCACCACCAGCATGTTCCTGTTTGTGGGCAGGTCAATGCTGACAGCATTCGGAAACACTGCCTGTCTATTGAGAGTCTGGTCAAGGAAAAGGAGGCAACATGTCAGGTATAGCCAGCTGGATCAAGGGAATCCCTGAGGATCACAGGGGCTGTTGGAATACACTTTGGGTAGAAATCAGGATTGCAGAAATCGTACATGCATTAGCTTTGGCAGAGAATGAGAAGGAGAATCCAAAAGTGATTGTATAAATATATTGAGTAAAAGAATAACTCGAGACAAAATGCTGTCCCTTAAAGATCAATGAGACCACTGGTGTGTGGAAAAGCAGGATATGTCTAATACCTTAAACACATTTTTTACTCCAGACTTTACTGTGGACAACGACTGGGGAACTCATGGAACAAGAGCAAAACGTTAGACCACATTTGGAGTTCTCTGCAATTCCAGTATCCCCGCTATAGGAAGGATGCTGTGAAATTTGAAAGTGTTCAGAAAAGATTGACAAGATGTTGCTGGGGTTGTTGCTGAATAAGCTGGGGTTACTGTCACTGGAGAATCGGAGACTGAGGGGTGACCTTACAGAGGTTTATATAAACATGAGGTATATGGATTGGGTTAACATTCAAGGTCTTTTCCCAGGGGTTGGAGAGCCCAAAACTAGAGGGCATAGGTTTAAGATTAAAGGGGAAAGGTTTAAACGGCACTGAAGGGACAGCTTTTTTATGCACACAGAGCTGAGAGAGAAAGTAGCAGATACTGATACTATGACAACATTTAAGAGATATTTGGATGGGTATATGAATAATAAGGGTTTAGAAGTACATGGGCCAAATGCTGGTAAATGGGATGGATTTATTTACATCTTCTGGTCAGCATCGACGAGTTGGACCAAAGGGTCTGTTTCCATGCTGTACATCTCTATGACTTGAAAAGAGTGCATGTTATCGAAGGTTTTAAAACACAAAGCTATGGAAAGCCCCAGGACCTGATTAAGTGTATCACAGAACATTGTGGAGCCCCGAGCAAAGATATTTGTACCATTGATAGCCATGTGTGATGTGCAGGAAAGGCTGGAGGGTGGCATAGTGGACAGTGAAGACGTTGTAATCCAGGATAAAGCGGATGGCCCTCAGGACAACTCCATACAACCCTGTCACGGTGGACGCTGCAAGACGTGTCAGATTGTGGATATAGATACCATTATTACGTGTAGGAAAACCTCCCACCTTGTACATGGCATGTACTCATGTGACTCAGCCAACATTGTCTATCTTATACGTTGCAGGCAAGGATGCCCAGAGGCATGGTACATTGTGGAAACCGAGCAAAGGCTACGACAACGGATGAATGGGCACTGCACAACAATCAACAGACAGGAGGGTTCCCTCCCAGTTGGGGAACACTTCAGTGGTCCTGGACATGCAGCCTCAGACCTCCAGGTGACCATCCTCCGAGGTGGACTTCGGGACAGGCAGCAGAGAAAAAAGTGGCTGAGCAGAGGCTGATAGCTAAGTTCAGTACCCATAGGGAGGGCCTCAACCGGGACCTTGGGTTCATGTCACATTACTGGTGATCACCATTGGACCACACATACACAGTCATTCCTACACACACACACACACACACTCACATACACACAGACACGCACACAGACACCCACACACACCCTTATAGACACACACACTCCCACATTCACAACATGCACCCCCTCACAGACTTAAGACACTCTGCACTCACTACACACACACTTTCTCACGCTCACAACCCCCATCTCAGACAGACACACACAGACAGACAAAGACCCACATGCACACACATATTTTGTGGGGTGAATTTGTACTTGCAGAGTTACACTGTACTTTGCTAAAAAACTGCATGAATTTATGTAAAACTCTTAGATCACTTTTTCGATTCGAATCAATCTAAACATCATGGCATAGACAGAGAACACAGTGTCCTAACACCTTCAACATATTGTCTAGCTATCACCATTGTTAACAGCTAACCCGAGAATGCAACTATTAAAAAAAATGTTTTGTGATTTACACATGAAAGAAGTGAAACTATGACTGTATTCTAACTGATGAAAGGCTTAACAGACAATCAATTTTCCAATGTATAATGTCAGTTACATCACACTAAGTTTTTGCTATAAATTTTGTGTTACGATCGAGCCCTCCACTATCACCTGATGAAGGAGCGTCGCTCCGAAAGCTAGTGTGTTTCCAATTAAACCTGTTGGACAATAATCTGGTGTTGTGTGATTTTTAACTCTCTTCAATAAAGTAGATTGATTTGTGACACAGAGATAAAAGAAATTGAGATACCAGAGAGAAGTGGTTACAGGGCGAACAAAAGGTGGACATAAATATTCAATGGATCACAACCTTGTGGAAACTCAGGCAAAATGGGAAACGCGAAGAATAATCAATAACAAAGGCAGTACAGAAAAATCATTTGACCTCAGATCATGAAGTAGATTCAGTCTGAATGTAAATTCTGGCTACTACTTGCTAAGGACACAAGGAGCAGAACAGTTTTAACCACCGAACAGCATTTCATTGTTCATCACTGCATTACAGAGGAACTCATTGGAATTTTTAAACAAACACTTTGTGATAATTTTGGGAAACTTCAATATTCCCATAATCTGGGACAGTCACACTGACAACAGTGATATTGGAAGAGGAGTTCAGAGAATTTTTTTTCAGTGTTTCTTTGAATAACAAATTGTGCAACTGGCGAGGGACGTAACTAACTCAGAGCAATCGTTGTGTGATCAGACTTAGTGAATGAGTAATGTCACCTGGAGAGCTCCTCAGGGAAATTGTGATAAAGTGCAGTTAAAGAAATATAAAGTTTTAAAGTGAATCACAGAAAGGACACGCTACAACTAGAAACAAAAACAGCCAATGACTTCGGTTTGAGATGAGAACTGACCAAGGTAAAGAGACGAAACAAACTGAAGTATGTGCCTGTAAGTGAACAGTGGAAAACATTTGAAAGGACAGTGTAAATCACTCAACAAAAGAACATTCCACTGAAACAGACAAAACCTCAGCAAGAAATTCCCACTGGCCTCTCACTCGGGACAAAATGGATCGTATTAGATTATGAGGCTTAGAAGATCACCAAAAAGTACTTAAAATCCTGAAGTGAGAGTGTGTTTTAGGAGTAAGTGTTAAAGGGATTTCAAAAGGTATACTAGCAGGAGTTGGGCAGTGGGAAGAGGAATCATTGTCAGGGTTTAATGTCACAAAAGGAACAGGGAGAGGTAAAGGTGCCGGAGGTGGTAAGAGTGTTAGAGAGTGGTCAGGGCCTGAACAATGTTACAAAGCCAGTACGGATTGCTGCAGCTGGAGGGGTTTGCAGAGGTAGGGAGGGACATATGTATTTTTATTTATTCATTCATGGGATGTGGGTGTCACTGCTAATTACACAGAGGACAGCTCAGAGTCAGCCATACTGCAGTGGGTCTGGTGTCGCATGTTAGCCAGGCCAAGTTAGAATGTCCGATGTTCTACACAAAAGGAGGTCAGTGAACCAGATGAGTTCTTCCTACTGATCAACAATGCTTTTACGGTGACCTGACCAATGTCTTGTACAGATACAACATGACATCCCAACTCCTACTCTCAATGCTCTCCCCAATGAAGGTAACCACCCCAAACGCCTGCTTCACCAACCTGCCTACCTATGACACCACTTACAAAGAACTGTCGACCTGCATCCCTGGGTCTCTGACTGATAACACTACCCAGGGACCGAACATTAACTGTACAGGTCCCGCCCTGGTTTGTTTCACCAAAATGGAACACCTCACATTTATCTAATTAAACTCCATCTGCTATTCTTCAGCCCATATCCCAGCAGTACTGTTCTTCCTGTTGTATCACAGATAACCTTCATCATTGTCCAGTTTACCACCAATTTCAGTGTCACCCAAAAAACTTACTTAACTTACTTAACAATATTCCCATCCAAAACATTTATCCAAATGATAAACAACAGTGGACCCACTCCACCGCTGGTCACATGTTCTCCAGTCAGAAAAACAACATGTCCCCCATCACCCTCGGTCAGCTACCATCAAGCCCAATTTTCTGTCCAGTTGACTAGCTCCTCCTGAAGGCCATATCCTTTTATACTGACCTGACCTTATTACCCAGTTTACCATACGACATATAGAACAGAGAACAGTACAGAACAAGACCCTTCGGCCATGATGATATGCCAATCTTTTATCTGACCGTAAGAGAAAAAATAAAAGTGGCAGATAGAGTTGAGTTCAGAAAAATGCGAGGTGGTGCATTTTGGGAAAGCAAATCTTAGCAGGACTTATACACTTAATGGTAAGGTCCTAGGGAGTGTTGCTGAACCAAGAGCCCTTGGGGTGCAGGTTCATAGCACCTTGAAAGTGGAGTCGCAGGTAGATAGGATAGTGAAGAAGGCGTTTGGTATGCTTTCCTTTATTGCTCAGAGTATTGAGTACAGGAGTTGGGAGGTCATGTTGCGAGAGTACAACACATTGGTTAGGCCACTGTTTTAGTATTGCGTGCAATTTTGGTTTCCTTACTATCGGAAAGATGTTGGGAAACTTGAAAGGGTTCAGAAAAGATTTACAAGGATGTTGCCAGGACTGGAGGATTTGAGCTGTAGGGAGAGGCTGAACAGGCTGGGGCTGTTTTCCTTGGAGCGTCAGAGGCTGAGGGGTGACCTGATAGAGGTTTACAAAATTATGAGGGACTTGGATAGGGTAAATAGACAAAGTCTTTTCCCTGGGGTTGGGGAGTCCAGAACTAGACGGCATAGGTTATCGATTATATAAAAGAGACCGAAGGGGCAACTTTTTCATGCAGAGGGTGTTATGTGTATGGAATGAGCTGCCAGTGGAAGTGGTGGAGACTGGTACAATTGCAACATTTAAGAGGTATTTGGATGGGTATATGAATAGTAGAGGTTTGGAGGGATATGGACCGGGTGCTGGCAGGTGGGACTAGATTGGGTTGGGATGTCTGGTCGGCATGGACAGGTTGGACTGAAGTGTCTGTTTCCATGATGTACCTCTCTACGAGTCTAACTTCCATACCCTTCATTTTATTATTATCCATGTACCTATCCAAAAGTATATTAAATGTCCCTAATGCATCTAATTTTACTGCCACCGCTGGCAGTGCATTCCACTCAGCCACCACTCTGTATGTAACGGACCTACCTCTGAATTCTTCCCTTAACCATCCACTAATCACCTTAAAATTATACCCCTTTGTAATAACTATTTATATGAGGGTAAAACATCTCTCTCTCTATTCACTCTATCTATGACTCTTATCACCTTGTTCACCTCTGTCACGTCACCCCTCACCTTTCTTCACTCCAATGAGAAAGGCCTTAGCTCCCTCAAACTTTCTTCATAAGACATGCCCTCCAGTACAGGCAGCATCCTGGTAAATCTCCTCTTTATCCTCTCTAAAGCTTCCACATCCTTCCTGCAATGAAGGGACCAAAACTGAACACAATATTCCAAGTGGGTTCGAACTAGGGCTCTATAGAGCTGCAGCATAACCTCACCGCTTTAAAATTCAATCCCTAAACTAATGAAATCCCACACAATATATGGCTTCTTAAAAAGCCAATCAGCTTGGGTGGCTACTTTGAGGGAGCCCTCTGTTCCTCCACACTGCCAAAGATCCTACCTTTAAATCTGTATTCTGCATCCAAATTCAATCTTCAAAATGAATGACTTCACACTTTTCCAAGATTGAACTCCATCTGCCATTTCTCAGCCCAGCTCTGCATCCTGTCAATATCCCGTTCCAGCCGACAACAGCCGTCCCCACTATCAACCACTCCACCAACCTTCGTGTCATTGGGAAACTTACTAACCCTTTTTCAATCACACATCCAATTCATACATAAACTCACAAAGAGCAGAGGTCCTGTAACCTCTCCCTGCAGAAAACCACTGGTCACTGAGGTCCAGGGTGAATGCTTTCCATCTATCATCACCCTCTGTCTTCTGTGGGCCAGTAAGCCTGTATCCAGACAGACAGGTTTCCCTGTATCCCGTGCCTCCGTACTTTCTGAATGTGCCATAAAGATGTTTTGTCACATTCTCTAAAGATACAATAAGACTTGTAAGGCATGACCTGCCCCTTACAAAACCATGCTGACTATCTCTAATCAAGCTATGTTTTTCCAAAGAATAATAAATCCTGTCTCCCAGAGTCCTCTCCAATAATCTGCACACCACAGACATAAGACCGACAGGTGTGCAATTCCCAGGATTATCCCTATTCCCTTTCCTGAACAAGGGAATAATATTTTCCTGCCTCCAATCATCTGGTCCGACTCCAGTGGACAGTGAGGCTGCAAAGGTCATCACCAGGTGCTCAATAATCCACTCCATTGGTTCCTGTACTAACTTTCGATGCATCCAGTCTGGTTCAGCGACTTACGTATCCTTATCTTTTACAAAATTCTCAGCACATCCTCCTTCTTAACATCCACCTGTTCACGTACATCAGCCTGTTTCACGCTGTCCTCACAAACGACAAGACCCTTCTCAGCAGTGAATACTCAGGCATAGTATTCATTAAGGACCTCCTGTGACTCCAGGCACAAGTTCCTTCCACTATCCCAGATTGGCCTAATCCTCACTCTGGCCTTGCTCTTGTTCCTCGCATAAATGGAGAATGTCTCACGGTTTTCCTTAATCCTTCCCAACAATGCTTTTTCATGCACCCTTCTAGTTGCCCTAAGTCCATCTCTTGGTTGTTTCCTGGTACCTTCAGAGAATCCCTATAGTGTGGAAACAGGCCATTTGACCCAACACCTCCATATCAACCCTCCAAACAGGATCTAACCCAGCCCCATTCCGCCACCCTATTACTCTCCATTTGCACTGACTACTGCACCAAACCTACCCATCCCTGAACATTATGGGTAATTTAGCATGGCTAAGCCACCAAACTGGCACATCTTTGGGCTGTGGGGGGGAAACCGGAGCACCTGGAGGAAACCCACAGGGAGAATGCGCAAACACCCCACAGACAGTAGCCTGAGGCTGTAATCGAAATGGAGTCCGTGGTGCTATGAGGTAGCAGTGCTAACCACTGAGACACCGTGCCATCCAATGTAACTCTCTGGAGCCCTGTCTGATCCTTGCTTCCTCGACCTTAAGGAAGCTTCCTTCTTCCTCTTGATTAGATGCTAAAGTCCACATAGACAATGTTGACTGCTCTGCTTTCATCTATCCTTGGCCACCTCCTCGAAGAGTCAATCCAATTTGTGAAACGTGGTTTCCCACTCACAAAGCCATGCTGACCATCTCGAATCAGCCCTTGCCTTTGTAAATGTAAGGAGCTCCTTTCTCTCAGAATCTCCTCCAACAACTTCCCCATCACTGGGCTCATGGGGCTGTAATTTCCTGGCTTTTCCCTGCAGTCCTTCAGTGATGGAACAGCATTAGCCAACCTCCAGACTTCCAACATCTTACTGTACCTGTTGATAATATACATATCTCTGTAAGGGATCCTGCAATCTCTTCTCTAGCTTCCCACAATATTCTAGGATTGACCTAATGAGCTACTGAAGATTGATCTAGCTTTATTTGTTTTAAGATTCCAGCACTTTCTCTTCTTTGTTGAGGATTCTTTCCAAGACATCACTATTTATTTCCCCACGTTCCCGAGCTTCCATGTCTTTCTCCACAGTAAATACGGACAAGACTATTTTGTCGAATATCTCACCCATCTCCTCTGGTTCCACTCATAGGTGACCTTATTGATCTTAAGGGGCCCTGTTCTCTCCCAAGTTACTCTTTAGCCCTTATTGAAACTTGCATAAAGGCTTCTGATAATTCAAATATACCATATCCCCTATACCAGTACACCCCTCCTACACCCTTAAAATTCTGCCATTTATATGCACACCAACAAATACAATCCAACAGGCTCATTGCTGTATCAGTCGATATGGAGACCACTGTCACACACAGTTACTGTGCTGCCCTTGCCATAAGTACATTCAGTGTCCCGACTGTAAGCATATTGACATTCCCATCACTGTTTGGTGCCTACAAAAGAATTCCTGATAACGGTTGCTGCTACTTGCTTATTCTCAGCTCTACTTTTCATATTCAGATCCACGTGACTGTCTCATTAATGCATTAACCTCATCCTTCCTTCACAACTTGTTGGCTTTTTGCCTAGTCTGCATATTGGGACTAGATTGGGTTGGGATATCTGCACAGCGGTTGGACCGAAGGGTCCGTTTCCATGCTGTGCATCTCTCTGCTCTATGGCTCTATCCAAACAACCCTTCAGTATTCACTTCCCAGCAATGGTCATTCTGCAGCTAAATCTCCAGAATGACAGTTCCATCATATCTGTTCACTGTCATTCCATCTCCCTTATGGTGAATACAGGGAGTCATTCCTCAGTAGTGGGGGGTTGAACAGATGGGTAGGGGTTACAGAGATAGGGAGGCTTACAGGGGCTCGAGGATGTTAAGAGCTAAACAGAGTTACAGTGTTACATCTGATCAAGAATGTCAGTGGGACAAAGGGGTTTGGGGATTGGAGGAATTTACAGAGATATAGGGAGCTGGATTAGATTCTGGAGATAGGGATAGGGATGGAGATAGGAAGAGGCAGGCAGACTGAGAGGCACAGACAGGGGGCTGTTTCATCTCGGAGATTATTGTGTATACTAACAGAGATATGGAAGGTTGTCGTGACTGAAGACATTTACAGATATAAGAAGGCTTCTAGGCGCTGGAGGCTACAGAGATAGGAAGGCAATGGAGAATGCCAGGTTACTGGGTTGGAGACAGTTACACAGATGGGAAGGGTTGCACAAACTGAAAGAGGTTCCTGTGGTCGGGAGGGGTATGGTGTCGGGAATGAGGGTGAAATTTAACAAGATAAAGATCAAAGAATTGGAGAGGGATAAGGAGATTACAAATTTTTCACAGCTAAGGAAGGGTTGTAGGAGCTGGAGAAGATTACATAGATCGGGACCGATGGAGAGGTTAAAGACAAATACATTGACATGGAGGGTGGTATTGGTGGGAGGGTCTTACAGGGATAGACAGGGCTGTGAGGGTTTACAGGGATGAAGGAATTTAGTATCTACTGGAGAAGGTTAGGGATTAGGGTGTTAGGGACTGGAGAACCTGACAGAGACAGAGACAGAGACACAGAGAATGATGTGGACTAGAGGAGATTCCAAACAGAGGAAGGATTATCGGGAATGGAGAATATTACAGAGATCACGAACACAGCATGGGTCAGGATTGATGCCTGCGATCCCCTGTGCTATCGCATTGAGGACCAGTACAGCAGAGGTGAAAGCAGGATCCTCACAAGATGGTGGGAATGAAACCTAGAATGTTGCTGTTCCTTAACCAGCTCTGTATCTATGTCCGGTCTTCCAGGTCTGAATATACAAGTCCACTACCTCCACCCTGTGCTGTTTACTGTGAGTGATCTTACCAGCTGCAGGAATTACTGAAGGCTCCAGATTTCCCTCTCCATCTCTCTCTGGCTGACCAACTGTCTTCAATGAGGTGATGGATGAGACAGGAGTTAGGAACATCCTGATGATCTGCATGAGACAGAAATAGACAGAATGGGAAATTAGACTGATGCAATGAGGAGAACACATGCAGAGTGGCACTGAGTCCAGCAGAGATCTCGATAATCCCAGTCTCCATCCCTTGCCTGTGCTGCTGCATCTCTCTGGAGTGGACAATTCTGTTGACTCAGGATCTCAGACCATCTGTAAGAGGGAGAAATGCTGACAGAGGCAGCAAATAGACCGACACAGCGAGGGGCACCACATGGAGACAGACTGATTGATAGCACATTATTAGATTTTGTATTAACAGGGAATTGTTTGAATCTGTAACAAAGGCACCGGGATAATTATGAGGGGATTCAACCTTCCTATCTCATCATCTCTTTGGCAGTGGGACACAGATGAGGCTGACTCTCTCCCACTCTCAGTGGGGTTGGGGGAGTCTGGAGTTGGCTGTACAGACCGATGTGACCTTCCACAGACTCTGTTACACTTGAGGCAGAAGGTGGACATGGAAAGGGGGTGGGTGGGGCGTTGTGCTGTTTTCTCCTGGGTTCCCGTTTTCCCCACAGAAAGTTTCGAGGTACTCGACACCTTCCCAATGCTCCTTCCCACTTCAGACGGTCTTGGCCGATTTGATTAAGAGATGAAAAAAAAACTGATCAATTCTGAAGTAACCAACATTTAGAAATGTGGAGGAGTGCAGTAGGAAGAGGAAACATTGACAGTGTTTAATCAGAGTAGTGGAACAGGGAGAATTGAAGGTTCTGGAGGTGGTGAGAGTGTTACAGAGAGGGGCAAAGGCCTGAACAACATTACAAAGCCAGTACGGATTGCTGCAGCTAGAGCTGTTTGCAAAGGGAGGGATAGACATCTGTATTTTTCATTGATTCATTCACGGCCTATGGATGTCACCGGTTGGGTCAGCATATATTGCCCTCCTGCTAATTGCCCAGAGGCAGCTCAGAGTCAGCCATATTGCTGTGGGACTGGAGTCACATGTGAGCCAGACCAGGTAAGAATGTCAGATATCCCTCTCTAATGGACATACGTGAACAAGTTGATTTTTACCAGATAATCAACAATGCTTATCAGAGGCCTCACTAATGTCCTGTACAGATACACCACGACATCCCAACTCCTACTCTCAATGCTCTGCCCAATGAAGGGTAACCCTCCCAAACGCCTGCTTCACCAGCCTGTCTACCCGTGACGCTACTTTCAAAAAACTGTGTACCTGCATCCCTGGGTCACTGACTGACAACACTACCCAGGGCCCGAACATTAATTGTACAAGTCCAGCCTGGTCTGCTTTACCACAATACAACATCTTGCATTTCTCCACCTGTATTCCTAACCTCAGTGGTCCAGCAGTACTGTTGATCCCATTGTACTCTTCGATAATCCTCTTCACTGTCCACTTTATCACCAATTTCAGTCTCACTCACAAACTTGCTAACCATGGCTCCTGTATTATCATCCAAACTGTTTATATAAATGATGCACAACAGTGACCCAGCACCGAACCCCATGGCACACCGTTGGTCACAGGCCTGCAGTTTGAGCGGCAACCCTCTATGAACATGCTCTGTCTCCTACTGTCAATCTGTTTTGTATCCAGTTAGTGAACGCTCCCTGGTTATGTCTGATCTAAACTTACTAACCAGTCTGCCATGCAGAACCTTGTCAAAGGCCTTGCTAAAGTTCATGTGGACATCGTGTACTGCTCTGCTTTGACCTCTCACTTGTCTACCTCAACACTCAGGTTTGAGGCGTGATTTCCCATGCACAAAGCCATGCTGATGACCATTAATCTGTCCTTACCTTTCCAAAGGCACGATGATCGTTTCCCTCAGAATCTCCTCCAAAAACTTACCACCCTGCCATCAGTCTCACTGGTCCGTAGTAGCTGTCGATGATATAAATATCTCTAGAAGGGGCCCTGTAATTTCCTCCCTCGCTTCTCACAAGGCGCTGGGATATATCTGACCATGTCCAAAGGTTTTATCTAACTTATCGCATTTTAAGACATCCAGCACCTCCTGTTCTCCAATGTGCATTCTTTTCAAGACATCCCTATGTATTTTCCCAAGTTCCCGAGCTTCCATGTCTTTCACCACAGTAAATCCTAACACAAAATATTTGTTCAGTATCTCCCCCATCAGCAGTGATCCCACACAGACAGCCTCATTGACCTTTCAGGGGCCCTATTCTCTCACGAGCTAAGTTTTAGCCCCTGTTGAAACTTGTCAAAATGCTTCTGAAATTTCAAATATCCCTCTACCGCAACTAGCCTCCCCCAACCTTATCTATTCTGCATTTATGGGCACACCAAATTATAGAATCCAACAGATTTAAAAATATTCCCCTTTTATAAAATCATACATCTCCCATTGTTTCTAAGTATCTAGTTAACATTTATTGTCGTATCCTTTAAAACACATTCCAGCATGTTCCCGACTTACTGTCAGGCTAACACCATTTAGTTCAGACTGACTGCACAAAGGATTTGGTGAATCCTTGTGAATCAATCTGAAACAGGTAGCTTACAGGATCAGCAGGTCATAGAGAAGGCAAAGGGAATGGAGTCTAAATATAGGGAGGTCTTGCTAAAACGATGCAAGGTACAAGTCAGACCACACCTAGATTATAATGAACAGTATGCATGCCCTAAGGAAAGACATTCTTGTATTGGAGGCAGGCCAGGGAAAATTCACTCGGCTGATCCTGGAGATGGCGGGATTTTCTAATGAGTAGAGGTGGAGTAGATTGCCCTTGAACGCATTGGGGTTTTGAAGAATGGGAGAGAAATTGAATGAAACATCCAGGATTCGGAGGGGCTTTGACAGGGTGGATACCGTGAAGTTAGAAACTAGAACAGTACAGCAGAGTAATAGGCCCTTCGGCCCACCATGGCTGTGCTGACCATGATGCTATTCTAAACTAATCCCATCTGCCTGCACATGGGCGATATCCCTCTATTCTCTGTATGTTCATGTTTCTGTCTAAATGCCACTTCAAACCTTTGCTCTCATTGCCACCTCTCCCACCTCCTGAGCAGCTTCAACCCTCTCGGTAAAAACAACTGGTCTCATTCATCTCACTTAAAACTTCTCACTCTCACCTTAAACCGATGCGCCCTAGTATTTGATATTTCTCCATTGGAAGGAGGATTCCAACTATCCACATTATTGAAGCCTCTCCTCATGCTATATACCTGTACCCGGTCACCCCTCAGTCTCCGATACTCACGCAAAACAATCCAACTGCGTCCAACCTCCTTACAGTAAACACATTCTCATCCAGGCAATATTCTGCCAACCCTCTGTTGCACGTTCCCCAAAGCCTCCACATCCTTCCTGGGGTGTGTCAACGAGATTGACACGCAACTTTCCAAACTTGGCCGAATGAAGTTTCATTCAGTCAAAACATGATATGCAAACGTCTGTACTCAGTACTGTGCCCAATAAAGGTAAGCATACCATACTCCTCCTGTGCCACCACATCCTGTTGTGTTGTTATTTTGAGGGAGCTATGGATTTGCTTCCAATGTCTCTCTGTTTATCAATGTTTCCAACTAGTCAATTAGTGTACTTCTCTCTTCCATTTGACTTCATAAATGTATCACTTCACACCTGTCCCGATGAAATTCAATTTGCCACATCTCTGCCCAACGTTCCAGCTGATCTACATACTGCTGCAACCTTGAACACTCTTCCTCACTATCCACAATTCCCCGAACTATCTCTAATCATTACATGCCTTTCCGAATGTCGTCTGTAAAATTACCACTCAAACTGCTGACCTTTTAATCTGAATCACAGATATAAATGACACACAGACATCACAGCACTGATCCTTGTGAAACATCATTGGCCACAGATGTCCAATCAGAAATTGACCACTCCATATACCTCTGTCTACTATCACCAAGAAAATATTGTATCCAACTTACCAACGAGCATGGATTGCGATTTGATCTTCCAGATCCCCCTTGCTATTTGGAAGCTGTCCATTCAAAATAACTCTATTTTTTGATTCCCAGATTAAATTGGCTGTCTCACAAATGCACTGACTGCATCCTTTCTTCACAAAACAGGACCTTGTTTGGTTTTTTGCTGATCCTGCCTAAATCCCTTCAATCCCTCAATAATCACATTGCTGTCATGATCATTCTGCAGCCACATCTCCACAATAACAGTTCGATCATATCTGTTCCCTTCAGTTAATTCTGTCATTCCATCTGCCTTGTTGCAAATGCATGGCACATGTCACCGAGAGGGCCTTTGAGGGATGGATAGAGGCCACAGAGTGGGAGAGATGTTTGGGGGCACAACAATGTTGTAGGGTTAAACATAGTTACAGTTGCTATAGAATGTCCGCAGGAGAAAATATTTTATTGTTTGGAGGAAGTTAGAGAGATAAAGCGTCTTTGATTAGATTCCAGAGATAGGGATGTGTGTAGGGTTGTGGATCGTTACATGGACTATGTTGATCAGGGTGTAGAAACATTCACAGTATTCCAGGATTTCGTACATTTAACAACAGTTGTGGCATCTGGAGAATATCACAACAATAGAGAGGATGGTATGGACTGGAGAATATTACAGGGAAAGGGTGGGTAGTATGGACTGGAGAATGTTGCAAGCACATGGAAGATGATATAAGCTGGAGAATGTTGCAGCAATAGAGAGGAGTATATGGACTGGAGGATGTTGCACGGACAGGGATGATGTTGTAGACTGGATACAGTTAGAAGGAGAGATGAATTTATGCACTGGAAGGTATGTCAGAAAGAGTGAGTGGTGTGCATGCTGCAAGATACGCCAGGGATAGGGAAGCTTGTAGAGACTGGAGGAGAGAGTGATAGACAGTCTTGTGAGAGACCAGATTCACTTAGGAGCATAGGATGTGCTACAATGAGCAGAGCCTTTTGCAGATATAAATGAGGATACAATGGCCACAAAGCAGGCACACGTATACATAGGTATATAGGAACTGAAGGAATTGAGTAGATTACACAGGCTAGTAGTGTTGTATGCAGTGGAGGAGATTAACCTGATAGGGAAGCTTTTAGAGACTCAACAATGTTAGGAAATAACGGGAGTTGCAATGGTGAGAGCAGGTTTCAACAATTCGGAGGATATAGACCTGAAGGACCTTTGACAGATAGCGATGGTACAGTAAAGGGAATTGTAGTGGCTTCCCTTTCATAAGCAATCCATAAGCACTTAAAATAGCCTGTTTGACATGTGCATTATCTCTCGACCATTCATCAGACAGCGCTGCAAATATTTCACCGGCTCTGCCTACCAGCTTAGACTGAACTAGCATTACCCAGAAGACCTCGGGCCACTCTACCTGTCGATGCAACTTTTCAAATGAAATACAGAGTTCCTTGACAGTGGAGTCACAGGTAGTTAGGATAGAGAAGAAGGCGCTTGGTATACATTCCTTTATTGGTCAGAGTATTGAGTACAGGAGTTGGGAGGTCATGTTGCGGCTGTACAGGACAGTGGTTAGGCCACTTTTGAAATGCTGCATGCAACTCTGTTCTACTTCCGATCGGAAGGATTTTATGAAACTTGAAAGGGTCCAGAAAAGATTTACAACAACGTTGCCAGGGATGAGCTATAGGGAGAGTTTGAACAGGTGATGGTTGTTTTTTTCTGGAGAGTCGGAGGCTGAGGGTGAACTTATAGAGGTTTATAAAATCAAGAGGGCATGGATAGGGTAAATAGACAAAGGCTTTCTCCTGGGGTGTGCGAGTCCAGAATTATAGGGCGAGGTTTAGGGTGAGAGTAGAAAGATATAAAAGATAAAAAGGGGCAACTTTTTAATGCAGAGGATAGTACATGTATGGAATGAGCTGCCAGAGGAAGTGGTGGAGGCTAGTACAACTACAACAGTTAAAAGGCATCTGGATGGGTATATGAATAGGAAGGGTTTAGAGGGAGATGGGCCGGGTGCTAGCAGGTGGGAATACATTGGGTTGGGATATCTGATCTGCAGGATGGGACCATGAATGGGTTGTGGAACCTGGAGGATGTTATGATTTGAACCACAGGTAATTTTTGATTGGATCTTTCAGCCAATCTTACAGATGGTAAAATTGCAACATTTAAGAAGCATTTGGATGGATATATGCATAGAAAGGGTTTGGAGGGAGATAGGCCAGGTACTGGCAGGTGGGACTAGATTGGGTTGGAATATCCTGTCGCCATGGCTGGGTTGGAATGAAGGGTCTGTTTCCATGCTGTACATCTCTATGACTGTAAGATCGGCTGAATGATCCAATCAAAAATTACCTGTGGTTCAAATCATAATATCCTTCAGGTTCCACAAACCATCCCCTGTCCCATCCTGCAGGTTTAATGAATCCTGGAACCTCTAACCTTCTGCAAGTCCCACGTCCCTTCCGACATTTGTACCATCCAGGTTCTGCAGCCCTTCATACCTTGGAACATGGCCCAGACTCTCCAACTCTTCCTTCCTCTGCAATGTTCCCCAGAAGAGCACTGGAGGATGGTGGGGGTTACAGAGATATGGAGGGACATCAGGACGGGAGGATTTTGCAGACATTAGGAATATATGGACTTGAGGAGGTTTCACAGTTTTTGAGTGTTGTAGGGACCGGAGGAATATGCAAAGATAGGGACAGTTTTAGATTGGAGTATTCTGCAGAAAACCTTTGCATGGTTAAAGGCAGGATTCTTAGCAGCGTGCAGGAACAAAGGGATCCTGTGTCCCTCAGGTTCCCACCCAAGTTGACAGGCTGTTAAGAAGGCGGATGGTGTGTTGGCTTTCATTAGCAGGGGGATTGAATTTAAGAGATGTGAGATTTTGCTGCAGCTCTACAGAACACCAGTTAGACCACACTTCGAATATTGTGAACAGTTCTGTTCGCTTCATTATAGGAAGGACGTGGAAGCTTTAAAGACAGTGCAGAGGAGATTTAGCAGGATGCTGCCTGGACTGGAGGGCATGTCCATAGAAGGTAGGTTGTGGAAGCTAGGGCTTTTCTATTTTCTAGGGTTTAGAATTTATTTTCTAGGGTTGTGGAAGCTCGAAGGAAGAATGGTGACTTGTTAGAGGTTTACAAGGGAATGAGAGGCATAGATAGAGTGGATAACCAGAGACTATTTCCCATGGTGAAATGGCTATCCCAACGGGACATAAGTTTCAGGTAATTGCCGGAAGGTTTAGCTTAGATATCAGAGGGATATGGGCCAGGTGCTGGCAGGTAGGACTAGATTGGGTTGGGATATCCTGTCGGCATGGACGGGACTGGTACGTTATTTACACAGAGTGTGGTGGGTGCGTGGAATGGACTGCCAGCCGTGGTAGTAGATTCAGACACATTACAGACATCGAAGCAACTCTTGGATAGGCACATCAATGATGGTAATATGTAAGGTATGTAGGTTCGTTTCATCTTCAGAGTAGGATAAAAGGTCAGCACAATCTTGAGGGCAGAAGGGCTTGTACTGGAATGTGCTATTCCATGTTCTAAATAACAAGGGTTATGATGGCAGCAAGAGGTTTCGGGAAGCGGGAGAGGATGCGATCTGAATGAAGTGACACAAATAGGAGGCGTTGCTAAAGTTGTATGAGGTAACAGAGACAGCAATGGTCTGATCTGGAGCAGATGACCCAGACTGGGAGAATTGTGGGGACTGGAGGTGGTTTCACAGGGAGGGAGGAGCATAGAGCCACAGGAGGTTACAGAAATGTGGAGAGCTGTCGGGCCGACAGGAGTTCATGGAGATGGGGAGGTTGGAAGGAATGGAGCAGTTTACAGGGATAAGGATGTTGGTAGGATGGGGTGTTTTACACAGACAGGAATGTTTCAAGTGAATGGAGCTGAGTACAGAGATAAAGTGGGTTGTACAGATTGGAAAAACAAATAGACGTATGGAGGGTAGTCGTGACTGAAGTTGTTTATAGACACAGGAAGGCTTAGGTTCTGCAGGTTATTTAGATAAAGGGGGTGTGGAATCAGACAGATTCTCCAAGTGATAAAGACAGCAATTTTGTTTGGAGACAGTTTCACAGATTAGGGAGCATTAGTAACCTCCTCCAGTTTGGTCAGAGTGGGAAGGGTTGTAGGGGAGGGTGATGTTTACACATGGAAGAGCTGGAGAAGATTGTGGAAATGAGTAGATGGATGGAGACACTGGAGGAGCTTACATTGACAGGGTGGGTGCTGGCAATGAAAAGATATCACATCGATAGTGGGTCTTGTAGGAACTGTATTGAAAGAGTCACAGGCATTGGAATGACTTCTGCAGATTGGGAGTATTACAGGGACTGAGAGGATTGTAGGGTCTCCACAGATTGATCGTGTCTTTAAGAATATGTAGATACGGAAATCTTAAACCCAATGCATGCAGTCTTCATTTCAAGACCAGAGCCTTATTATCCCTCATCAGCCAAGGATCCCTAACCCTGCCAGCTTTTCCCTTTATCCCAATGGGGCAGACTGGGCCTGGATTCTTCAGATCACACTTTGAAAAGCCTCCCATTTGCCAGTTGTTCCTTTTCCTTCCAACAGACTCACCCAATCGATTAGAATCATAATGTGGAGGTGCTGGTGTCGGACTGGGGATGTACAAAGTTAAAAATCACCGGACACTCGGTTCCAGTCCAACCGGTTTATTTGAAAGCACTAGCTTTCAGAACACTGCTTCTTCATCAGGTGGTTGTGGAGCACAATCCTAAGGTACAGAATTTATAGCAACAGGATGGCAGTGTCATGGAATATAATATCAAACACATTTAGTTTAAGCCTTTCATCTGTTACAGTGATCACCAGCGCTTCCAAAGCGAGTTGGATTTTAGCTGGGCATTGTGCAATTTTAAATTCACGGCATTGACGCTGGCCAGATCCTGCAGAATGGGCCCAAACCTGGCCCTGTTCCACTTTTCCTCTTCAATCTGTGGACCTGCTGATCTTTTTCCATAACTATGTTAAAACGAAGACAGTTGTGGGCACTGGACCCAAAGTGCTCTCTGAATGACACTTCAGTCACGTGCCCGACCTAGTTTTCTGAGGGGAGGTCCAGTGTTGCAACCGCCTGAGTCGAGTCGGACCCTCTGCATATTGATTTAGGAACCTTCCTTGGACACATTTGAAAAAATACCCTTCGTCCAGGTCTTTTTATACTCGAGGTGGCCCAGTCAGTACAGGGAATATTAAAATCTCCAGCCTGCACTCCTCTATTATTTCTATAGTTATCTGCAATCTCTCTACACAGCTGCTCCTCTGGTATCTGTTGGGTCTACAACAGTCTACAATACAGTCCCAACAAAGTGACCAACCCCCTTCTTCTTTCTAACTTCTAACCATGTGGAATTTTAAATGAATATATGTTTTAAAAATTGGAATTAACAATCCATAAATAAGTATTGATAAAAATCCAAACACTTGACCTTCAGGGAAAGACAACTGTTCACTATCATGTGGTCTGCATGACATACCCACAGCAAAGTGTTTGCCTCTCAATCACCCTGTGAATTGGGCAAGCCAGCTGCTTAGCTCAAGTGCAGCAAGGGATGGGCAATAAAGGCTAGTCAGCCAGAGACACCCACATCCCCTACCTGATTTTTAAAAAAATCCATTCAGATTGG
Organism: Chiloscyllium punctatum; assembly: GCF_047496795.1. Classification (NCBI taxonomy): domain Eukaryota; kingdom Metazoa; phylum Chordata; class Chondrichthyes; order Orectolobiformes; family Hemiscylliidae; genus Chiloscyllium; species Chiloscyllium punctatum. The sequence goes on from NW_027309931.1 coordinate 283,689, forward strand.
TCCCAGCACAGTTCCAGTGGAACAATGTCCTGGCCAATCACGTTGGTAGGTTTATGGACAGGGCTTTCAACTGACAGAGAGGATGCAGGGACAGGCTTCAGGTGAAAGGAGCTCTCCAAATCCAAAGAGAAAAGGTGAAGCATCAGAGCAGCCTGGGAATGTGACTGAAGATAACAGAAAGGAACAGGATGGGACAAAGTTTAACTAAAACTGCAGATCAGTAAATCCATTTGTGACAGGAAATTGTGGGAACGAGTAAATTATGTTTTTTTTATTTATGGACAAAGTCTCTGCACAAGGTAGATGGATTTGTGACACAGAGATAAAAGGGATTCAGACACCAGAGAGATGTGGTTACAGGGAGAACAAAAGGGGGAACAGAAATATTCAATGGGTCACAACCTTGTGCAAATTCAGGCAAAATGGACAACGCTAACAATAATGGGTAAGAAAGGCATTACAGAGAAAGCATTTGGCATCATATCATGAAGTAGAGTCAGTCTGAATGTTAATTCTTGCCAAGGACACAAGCAGCAGAACAGTTTCAGACCACCCACCGAACAGCATTTCATGGCTCGTCACTGCAATAAATAGGAATTCATTGGAATGTTTAATACAGGCATGGTGAACATTGAGTGAAACGTCAATATTCACAAAGGCTGGGACAATCACACTGACAACAGTGATATTGGAAGAGGAGTTCAGAGAATTTTTTTCAGTGTTTCTTAGAATAATACATTGTGCAACTGACGAGGGAAGTAACTGTCTCAGAGAGACTGTTGTGTGATAAAACTTCGTGAATGAGTAATGTCGCCTGGAGAGATCCACTGGGAAATTGTGATAAAGTGCAGTTTAAAGAAATATAAAGTTTTAAAGTGAAACACAGAAAGGACAAGCTACAACTAGAAACAAAAATAGCCAATGACATGAGTTTGAGAGGAGAACTGACCAAGATAAACAGGCTAAACAGACTGAAATATGTGCCTGTAAATGAACAGTGGAAAACATTTGAAGGAACAGTGTAAAATACTCTTTAAAAAGTACATTCCACTGAAACGGACAAAAACTCAGCAAGAAATCCCCACCGGTCCCTCACTCAGGACAAAATGGATCATACTAGATTATGAGGCTGAGAAGATCACCAAAAAGTACTTAAAATGCTGAAGTGAGAGAGAGTTTTAGACGAAGTTTTAAAGGGATTGCAATGGCTCTGCTCGCAGGAGGAGGGCAATGGGAAGGGGAATCGTTGTCAGGGTTTATTGACACGATGCGAACATGGAGAGGTGAAGGTGCTGAAGGTAGTGAGAGTGTTACAGAGAGTGGTCAGGGCCTGAACGGTGTTACAAAGCCAGTACGGATTGCTGCAGCTGGAGGGGTTTGCAGAGGTAGGGAGAGATATATGTATTTTTATTTGTTCATTTATGGGATATGGGTGTCACTGCCTGGACCAGCATTCTTTGACCCCATGCTAATTACCCAGAGATTGTTGGGGCCCTGGTGGATATGTATAATACTTTGCTGGACACAGGTGAAGTGCTGCATGACTGGAGGATCACTAATGTGGTTCCTTTGTTGAAGAAGGGCAGCAGGGCTAGGCCAGGTAATTACAGAGCAGATAGTCTGACAGCAGGGGGAGGGAAATTATTGGAAACTACTGTGAGGATGAATCGACACTTGCAAAGGTAAGGATCAACTCAGTTTAGTCATCACGGATTTGGCAGAGGAAGGTACTGTCTGAGGAATTCAGTTCAGTTTTTTTTAAAATGATGCTTAAGTATATTGATGAAGGCAGTGCAGATGATGTGGTTTACACGGACTTGAATAAGTCCTTAAACAAGATCCAACATGGAAGGCTGGTCCAAAAGGACTGGGTTCCAAGGCAAGTTGGCAAATTGGATGCAAAATTGGTGGATAGAATACTTTCACCACCGGGTGTACCACAGAGATCCGTGCAGGAACCATTGAACATTAATAACTCGGATGTGAAAGCAGAAGTTCAGTTCTGATTGAAGTGAGGTCATACTCTGTGGTAGGTGCGATAAGCGAAAAACTGACATAATAAACGGTAGGTTCTTGCGGAGTACTGAGGAATACAGGGACCTTGGTGGACAAGTCCATAGATCCCTGAAGGTGTCAGCACAAGGAGACAGGGTGGGAAAGGCACCTCAACTGGGAGCGGGAGAGGGACCCATATCCTGGTGGGTGAATTACTAGAGATGCTTGAGAGCATGTAACCTAGTCTGGCAGGGTGTTGGACCTTAAATAAACGTAAGGCCAGAAAGAAGATTGAGGCTGGTACATGAGTTAAAGACAGGAATTTCAGTAGACAAGAACATAGCAGGGAATGGGGGAAAACTGATGATTAAACTGCATTTATTTCAATACACGGGGTCAGACAGCGAATGAAGATGAACTTAAGGCATGGATTGGAACATGGGACTGGGATATTATAGTTATTACAGAAACACAGCTGAGGGAGGGGCAGGACTGGCAGTTAGAGGACTGGCTAGGTAGAGATGCTACAGGAAGGGGAGGCAAGAGACGATGTGTGGTGGTGGGTTTTGATTGCATGAATCATCACAGCAGTACTTAGAGAGGATATTCCTGTGGGATCGCCCAGTGAAGCTATGTTAGTGGAACAGAGAAATAAGAATGGGTCATCACTCTGATACGATCGGACTGCTGACCCCGAATAATCTGTGGCAGACTGAGGAACAAATATGTCGGGACATCTTAAATATCAACCATAATAATACGGCTGCTATGGTAGGGTTTTTAAACTTTCCAAACATAGACTGGGACTGCCAGTGTTCAGTGTTTGCAAGGGAGGAATTTGGTAATTGTGTTCCAGAAAACTCCCAATCAATATGTAAATGGCCTGAAAAGAGCAAGGGGCAAAACCTGACCTCCCCTTGGGAATTAAGGTAGGGAAAGGAACTGAGATGTGAGTGGGAAAGCGTTTTGCCAAAGTGACCACAGTTCTAGCAATTTGAAAATACCTTTGGAAAAGGACAGGCCTGGTCTTTATATTTCTTTAAACTGCACTTTATCACAGTTTCCCGAAGGATCTCTGCAGGTGACATTACTCATTCACTCAGTTTCATTACACGGTCGCTCTGCGATAGTTATGTCCCTTAACAGTTGCACAATGTGTTTTTCAAAGAAACACTGAAAAAAAAATAACCAAACTCCTCTTCCAATATCAATGCTGTCCGTGTGATTGTCCCAGACCATACGAATATTGAAGTTTTCCAAAATTATCACAATGCCTTTGTTAAAAAATTACAACGAGTCCCTGTGTAATGCAGTGATTATCAATGAAATGCTCTTCAGTGGCTAAAACTGCTCTGCTGCTTGTGTCCTTTGCAAGTTGTAGCCAGAATTTACATTCAGACTGACTCTACTTCATGATCTGAGACCAAATGCTTTCTCTGTGATGTCTTTTTTACCCATTATTGTTTTTGTTACCCATTTTGCCTGAGTTTCTGCAAGGTTGTGATCCATTGAATAGTTATGTCCAACTATTGTTCACCCTGTAACCATATCTCTCTGGTGTCTAAATCTTTTTTATCTCAGTGTCAGAAATCCATCCACCTCATTGCTAAGACTTCGTCCATTCAAAAAAGATCATAATTTACTCTTTCCCACAAGTTCCTGTCACAAACCTATTCACTGATGTACAGTTTTAGTTAAACTCTGTCCCATCCTGTTCCTTTCTGATGTTTTTCAGACACATTCTCATGTTGCTCCAATACTTCACCTTTTCTCTCTGGATTTGGAAAGCTCCTTTCACCTGGACCCTGTCCCTGCATCCTCTCTGTCAGTTTAAATCCCTGTCCATAAACCTACTGACATGATTGGCCTGGACACTGGTCCCAGCACGGTTCCAGTGGGACCATCCTATTGGATTTTTTATAAATCAGGTATGGGATGTGGGTGTGTCTGGCTGACCAGCCTTTATTGCCCAGCCCTAGCAGTCCATGCCATCCCTCCAAAGAGTAACCCACTCAGACCCATCTCCCTCGACTTAATACACCTAACATTATGGACAATTTAGCATGGACAATTCGCCTGACCTGCGCGTCTTTGGACTGTGGGAGGAAACCGGAGCATAGGGGGGCAATTCACACAGACACGGGGAGAATGTGCAAACTCCACACAGTCGCCTGGGGCTGGAATCGAACCTGGCACCCTGGTGCTGTGAGGCAGGAGTGCTAATCACTGAGCCACCGTGCCGCCCACTTGTCCTTTCGACAACGAGATCTGATCATCCTCACGTGGTCTGCACGACAGACCCACAGCAAAGTGTTTGCCTCTCGATTGCCCTCCGAAATGGCCGAGCAAGCTACTCAGCTCATGGGCAGCTAGGGCTGGGCAATAAAGGCTGGTCAGCCAGACACACCCACATCCCATACCTGATTTATAAAAAATCCAATAGGATGGTCCCACTGGAACCGTGCTGGGACCAGTGTCCAGGCCAATCATGTCAGTAGGTTTATGGACAGGGATTTAAACTGACAGAGAGGATGCAGGGACAGGGTCCAGGTGAAAGGAGCTTTCCAAATCCAGAGAGAAAAGGTGAAGTATTGGAGCAACATGAGAATGTGTCTGAAAAACATCAGAAAGGAACAGGATGGGACAGAGTTTAACTAAAACTGTACATCAGTGAATAGGTTTGTGACAGGAACTTGTGGGAAAGAGTAAATTATGATCTTTTTTGAATGGACGAAGTCTTAGCAATGAGGTGGATGGATTTCTGACACTGAGATAAAAAAGATTTAGACACCAGAGAGATATGGTTACAGGGTGAACAATAGTTGGACATAACTATTCAATGGATCACAACCTTGCAGAAACTCAGGCAAAATGGGTAACAAAAACAATAATGGGTAAAAAAGACATCACAGAGAAAGCATTTGGTCTCAGATCATGAAGTAGAGTCAGTCTGAATGTAAATTCTGGCTACAACTTGCAAAGGACACAAGCAGCAGAGCAGTTTTAGCCACTGAAGAGCATTTCATTGATAATCACTGCATTACACAGGGACTCGTTGTAATTTTTTAACAAAGGCATTGTGATAATTTTGGAAAACTTCAATATTCGTATGGTCTGGGACAATCACACGGACAGCATTGATATTGGAAGAGGAGTTTGGTTATTTTTTTTTCAGTGTTTCTTTGAAAAACACATTGTGCAACTGTTAAGGGACATAACTATCGCAGAGCGACCGTGTAATGAAACTGAGTGAATGAGTAATGTCACCTGCAGAGATCCTTCGGGAAACTGTGATAAAGTGCAGTTTAAAGAAATATAAAGTTTTAAAGTGATTCACAGAAAGGACAAGCTACAACTAGAAACAAAAATAGCCAATGACATGAGTTTGAGAGGAGAACTGACCAAGGTAAACAGGCTAAACAGACTGAAATATGTGCCTGTAAATGAACAGTGGAAAGCATTTTAAGGAACAGTGTAAAACACTCAACAAAAGGACATTCCATTGAAACAGTAAAACCTCAGCAAGAAATTCTCAAAGATCCCTCACTCAGGTCAAAAGGAATCATACTAGATTATGAGGCTGAGAAGATCACCAAAAAGTACTTAAAATCCTGAAGTGAGAGTGTGTTTTAGGAGTAAATGTTAATGAATTGCAATGGGTCTACTCGCAGGAGGAGGGCTGTGGGAAGGGGAGCCATAGTCAGGGTTCATTGTAACGATAGGAACAGGGAGAGGTGAAGGGGTTGGAGGTGGTGAGAGTGTTACAGAGAGTGGTCAAGGTGCTACAAAGCCAGTACAGATTGCTGCAGCTGGAGGGGTTTGCAGAGGTAGGGAGGGACATAGGTAGTTTTATTTATTCATTCATGGGATGTGGGTGTCACTGCCTGGAACAACGTTCTTTGACCCCACTGCTAATTACCCAGAGGGTAGCTCAGAGTCAGTCATATTGCTGTGGGTCTGGAGTCACATGTCGGCCAGACCAGGTTAGAATATTTGATGTCCTTCGCTAAAGGAGGTTAGTGAACGAGATGAGTTCTTCCTACTGATCAACAATATTTTAATAGTGGCCCCACCAATGTCATTTACAGCCACAACATGACATTCCCAACTCTTACTCTTAATGCTCTCCCCAATGAAGGTAACCGTTCCAAATGCCTGCTTCACCAGCCTGTCCATCTGTGACACCATATTCAAAGAACTGTGTACCTGCATCACTGGGTCTCTGACTGACAACACTACCCAGGGACTGAACATTAACTGTACAAGTCCCACCCTGGTTTGTTTCACCAAAATGGAACACTTCACACTTATATAATTAAACTCCATCTGCTATTCTTCAGCTCACTATCCCAGCAGTACTGTTCATCCTGTTATATCACAGATAACCTTCTTCACTGTCCACTTTACAACCAATTTCTGTGTCACACAAAAAACTTACTTAACTTACTTACCAATGTTCTCATCCAAACCATTTATCCAAATGACAAACAACAGGGGACCCACTTCACCGCTGGTCACATGTCTCCAATCAGAAAAACAACATGTCCCCCATCACCCTCGGTCTCCTACCATCCAGCCCAATTTTCTGTCCAGTTGACTAGCTCCTCCTGAATGCTTTTACACTGATCTGACCTTATTACCCAGTTTACCATACGACATATAGAAAACAGAACAGTAAAAAACAAGACCCTTCGGCCATGATGATATGCCAATCTTTTATCCGACCGTAAGAGAAAAAATAAAAGTGGCAGACAGAGTTGAGTTCAGATAAATGCGAGGTGGTGCATTTTGGGAAAGCAAATCTTAGCAGGACTTATACACTTAATGGTAAGGTCGTAGGGAGTGTTGCTGAACCAAGAGACCTTGGGGTGCAGGTTCATAGCACCTTGAAAGTGGAGTCGCAGGTAGATAGGATAGTGAAGAAGGCGTTTGGTATGCTTTCCTTTATTGGTCAGAGTATTGAGTACAGGAGTTGGGAGGTCATGTTGCGAGAGTACAACACATTGGTTAGGCCACTGTTTTAGTATTGCGGGCAATTTTGGTTTCCTTACTATCGGAAAGATATTGAGAAACTTGAAAGTGTTCAGAAAAGATTTACACGGATGTTGCCAGGGCTGGAGGATTTGAGTTATAGGGAGAGGCTGAACAGGCTGGGGCTGTTTTTCTTGGAGCGTCGGAGGCTGAGGGGTGACATATAGAGGTTTACAAAACTATGAGGGTCATGGATAGTGTAAATAGACAAAGTCTTTTCCCTGGTGTTGGGGAGTCCAGAACTAGAGGGCATTGGTTATCGATGATATAAAAGAATCCTAAGGGGCAACTTTTTCATGCAGATGGTGGTATGTGTATGGAAAGAGCTGCCAGTGGAAGTGGTGGAGACTGGTACAATTTCAACATTTAAGAGTTATTTGGATGGGTATATGAATAGTAGGGGCTTGGAGGGATATGGACCGGGTGCTGGCAGGTGGGACTAGATTGGGTTGGGATGTCTGGTCGGCATGGACAGGTTGGACTGAAGTGTCTGTTTCCATGTTGTACATCTCTACGACTCTAACTTCCATACCCTTCATTTTATTATCATCCATGTGCCTATCCAGAAGTATATTAAATGTCCCTAATACATCTAATTTTACCGCCACCGCTGGCAGTGCATTCCACTCAGCCACCACTCTGTATGTAACGAACCTACCTCTGAATTCTTCCCTTAACCATCCACTAATCACCTGAAAATTATACCCCCTTGTAATAACTATTTATATGAGGGTAAAACATCTCTCTCTCTATTCACTCTATCTATGACTCTTATCACCTTGTTCACCTCTGCCACGTCACCCCTCACCTTTCTTCACTCCAATGAGAGAAACCTTAGCTCCCTCAAACTTACTTCATAAGACATGCTCTCCAGTACAGGCAGCTTCCTGGTAAATTTCCTCTTTATCCTCTCTAAAGCTTCCACATCCTTCCTGTAATGAGGGGACCAGAACTGAACACAATATTCCAAGTGGGTTCGAACTAGGGCTCTATAGAGCTGCAGCATAACCTCACCGCTTTAAAATTCAATCCACGAACTAATGAAATCCCACACAATATATTGTTTCTTAACAAGCCAAGCAGCTTGGGTGGCTACTTTGAGGAAGCCCTCTGTTCCTCCACACTGCCAAAGATCCTACCTTTAAATCTGTATTCTGCATCCAAATTCAATCTTCAATATGAATGATTTCACACTTTTCCCAGATTGAACTCCATCTGCCATTTCTCAACCCAGCTCTGCATCCTGTCAATATCCCGCTCCATCCAACAACAGCCCCCCACACTATCAACCACTCCACCAACCTTCGTGTCATTGGGAAACTTACTAACCCTTTTTCAATCACACATCCAAGTCATTCATAAAATCACAAAGAGCAGAGGTCCTGTAACCACTCCCTGCAGAAAACCACTGGTCTTTGAGCTCCAGGATGAATGGTTTCTATCATCGCCCTCTGTCTTCTGTGGGCCAGGAATTCTGTATCCCGACAGACAGGTTTCCCTGTATTCCGTGCCTCCGTACTTTCTGAATGAGCCATAAAGATGTTTTGTCACATTCTCAAAAGATTCAATAAGACTTGTAAGGCATGACCTGCCCCTTACAAAACCATGCTGACTATCTCGAATCAAGCTATGGTTTTCCAAGGAATAATAAATCCTGTCTCCCAGAGTCCTCTCCAATAATCTGCACACCACAGACATAAGACTGACAGGTGTGCAATTACCAGGATTATCCCTATTCCCTTTCCTGAACAAGGGAATAATATTTTCCTGCCTCCAATCATCTGGTCCGACTCCAGTGGACAGTGAGGCTGCAAAGGTCATCACCAGGTGCTCAGTAATCCACTCCCTCGGTTGCTGTAGTAACTTTGGACGCATCCAGTCTGGTTCAGCGACTTATCTATCCTTAACTTTTACAAAATTCTCAGCACATCCTCCTTCTTAACATCCACCTGTTCACGTACATCAGCCTGTTTCACGCTGTCCTCACAAACGACAAGACCCTTCTCAGCAGTGAATACTGAGGCATAGTATTCATTAAGGGCCTCCACTACCTCCTGTGACTCCAGGCACAAGATCCTTCCACTATCCCAGATTGGCCTTATCCTCACTCTGGCCTTGCTCTTGTTCCTCGCATAAATGGAGAATGCCTCATGGTTTTCCTTAGTCCTTCCCAACAAAGCTTTTTCATGCCCCCTTCTAGTTGCCCTAAGTCCATCTCTCGGTTCCTTCCTGGTACCTTCAGAGAATCCCTACAGTGTGCAAATGGGCCATTTGGCCCAACACCTCCATATCAACCCTCCAAACAGTATCCAACCCAGCCCCATTCCCCCACCCTATTACTCTCCATTTGCCCTGACTAATGCCCCAAACCTCCCCATCCCTGAACACCATGGGTAATTTAGCATGGCTAAGGCACCAAACTGGCACATCTTTGGGCTGTGGGGGGGAAACCGGAGCACCAGGAGGAAACCCACAGGGAGAATGCGCAAACATCCCACAGACAGTCGCCTGAGGCTGGAATCGAAATGGAGTCCGTGATGCTATGAGGCAGCAGTGCTAACCACTGAGACACCGTGCCACCCAATGTAACTCTCTGGAGCCCTGTCTGATCCTTGCTTCCTCAACCTTAAGTCAGCTTCCTTCTTCCTCTTGATTAGATGCTAAAGTCCATGTGGACAACATTGATTGCTCTGCCTTCATCTATCTTTGGCCACCTCCTCGAAGAGTCAATCCAGTTTGTGAAACGTGGTCTCCCACTCACAAAGCCATGCTGAGCACCTCGAATCAGCCCTTGCCTTTGTAAATGTAAGGATCTCTTTTCTCTCAGAATCTCCTCCAACAACTTCCCCATCACTGGTCTCACGGGGCTGTAATTTCCTGTTTTTTCCCTGCAGTCCTTCAGTGATGGAACAGCATTAGCCAACCTCCAGTCTTCCAACATCTTACTGTGCCTGTTGATAATATACATATCTCTGTAAGGGATCCTGCAATCTCTTCTCCAGCTTCCCACAATATTCTCGGATTGAATAATGAGCTACTGAGGATTGATCTAGCTTTATTTGTTTTAAGATTCCAGCACTTTCTCTCCTCTGTTGAGGATTCTTTCCAAGACATCACTATTTATTTCCCCACATTCCCGAGCTTCCATGTCTTTCTCCACAGTAAATACGGACAACACTATTTTGTCTAATATCTCACCCATCTCCTCTGGTTCCACATATAGGTGACCTTATTGATCTTTAAGGTGTCCTATTCGCTCCTAAGTTACTCTTTAGCCCTTATTGAAACTTGCATAAAGGCTTCTGATAATTGAAATACACCATATCCCCATACCATTACACCCCTCCTACACCCTTACAATTCTGCCATTTATATTCATACCAACAAATTCAATCCAACAGGATTGTTGCTGTATCAGTCGGCATGGAGACCACTGTCACACACAGTTACTGTATTGCCCTTGCCATAAGTACATTCAGTGTCCTGACTGTAAGCATATTGACATTCCCATCACTGTTTGGTGCCTACAAAAGAATTCCTGATAACGTTTGCTGCTACTTGCTTATTCTCAGCTCTACTTTTCATATTCAGATCCGCATAACTGTCTCATTAATGCATTAACCTCATGGTTCATTCATAACTTGTTGGCTTTTTGCCTAGTCTGCATATTGGGACTAGATTGGGTTGGCATCGCTGCACAGCGTGGATGGGTTGGACCGAAGGGTCGGTTTCCATGCTGTACATCTCTCTGAGACTATGACTCTATCCAAACAACCCTTCAATATTCCCTTCCCAGCGATGGTCATTCTGCAGCTACATCTCCGGAATGACGGTTCCATCATATCTGTTCACTTTCATTCCATCTGCCTTATGGCGAACGCAGGGAGTCATTCCTAAGTAGTGGGGGGGTTGAACAGATACGTAGAGGTTACAGAGACAGGGAGGCTTACAGGGACTCGAGGATGTTATGAGCTAAAAAGAGTTACATCTGGTCAAGAATGTCAGTGGGACAAAGGGATTTGGGGATTGAAGGAATTTACAGAGATAGAGGGAGCTGGATTAGATTATGGAGATAGGGATAGGGATGGAGATAGGAAGAGGCAGGCAGACTGAGAGGCACAGACAGGGAGCTGTTTCATCTTGGAGATTATTGTGCATACTAAAAGAGATACGGAAGGTTGTCGTGACTGAAGACGTTTACAGATATAGGAAGGCTTCTAGGCTCTGGAGGCTACATAGATAGGACGGCAATGGAGAAAGCCAGGTTACTGGGTTGGAGACAGTTACACAAATGGGGAGGGTTGCACAAACTGAAAGAGGTTCCTGTGGTCGGGAGGGGTATGGTGTCGGGAATGAGGGTGAAATTTAACAAGATAAAGATCAAAGAATTGGAGAAGGATAAGGAGATTACAAATTTTCACAGCGAAGGAAGGGTTATAGGAGCTGGAGAAGATTACAGAGGTAGGGACGGATGGAGAGGTTAAAGACAAATACATTGACATGGAGGGTGGTATTGGTGGGAGAAGCTTACAGGGATAGACAGGGCTGTCAGGGTTTATAGGGATCAAGAAATTTAGTATCTACTGCAGAAGGTTAGGGATTAGGGTGTTAGGGATTGGCGAACCTGACAGAGACAGAGACAGAGACACAGAGAATGATGTGGACTGGAGGAGATTTCAAACAGAGGAAGGATTATCGGGACTGGAGGATATTACAGAGATCACTAAAACAGCATAGGCCAGGATTGATGCCTGCGATCCGCTGTGCTGTCGCATTGAGGACTAGTGCAGAAGAGGTGAAAGCAGGACCCTCACAAGATGGTGGGAATGAAGCCTAGAATGTTGCTGTTCCTTACCCAGCTCTGTATCTATGTCTGGTCTTCCAGGTCTGAATATAGAAGTCTACCACCTCCACCCTGTGCTGTTCACTGTGAGCAATCTTACCAGCTGCAGGAATTACTGAAGACTTCAGATCTCCCTCTTCATCTCTCTCTGGCTGACCAACCAGTTTCAATGAGGTGATGGATGAGACAGGAGTTAGGAACATCCTGATGACCTGCATGAGACAGTAATAGACAGAATGGGAAATTAGACTGATGCAATGAGTATAACACATGCAGAGTGGCGCTGAGTCAAGCAGAGATCTCGAAAATCCCATTCTCCATCCCTTGCCTGTGCTGCTGCATCTCTCTGGAATGGACAATTCTGTTGACTAAGGATCTCAGATCATCTGTAAGAGGGAGAAATGCTGACAGAGGAAGGAAATAGACTGACACAGTCAGGGATACAAGCTGGAGAGATACTGAGAGATATCACATTATTAGACACTTTATTAACAGGGAATTGTTTGAATTTGTAACAAAGACGCTGGGATAATTGTGAAGGGATTCAACCTTCCTATCTCATCATCTCTTTGGCGGTGGGTCACAGATGAGGCTGACTCTCTCCCACTCTCAGTGGGGGTGGGGGAGTCTGGAGTTGGCTGTACAGACCGATGTGGCCTTCCACAGACTCTGTTACACTTGAGGCAGAAGGTGGACATGGAAAGGGGGTGGGTGGGGTGGAGGTGTGACAGCGCGCTCCTTGTGCTGTTTTCTCCTGGATTCCCGTTTTCCCCACAGAAAGTCTCGAGGTGCTCGACACCTTCCCAATGCTCCTTCCCACTTCAGACGGTCTTGGCCGATTTGATTAGGAGATGAAAAAGAACCGATCAATTCTGAAGTAACCAACATTTAGAAATGTGGAGGAGTGCAGTAGGAAGAGGAAATATTGTCAGTGTTTAATCAGAGTAGCGGAACAGGGAGAATTGAAGGTGCTGGAGATGGTGAGAGTGTTACAGAGAGGGGAAAAGGCCTGAAAAACATTACAAAGCCAGTCTGGATTGCTGCAGCTAGAGCTGTTTGCAAAGGTAGGAATAGACGTATGTATTTTTCATTGATCCATTCACGGCCTAAGGATGTCACCGGTTGGACCAGCATACATTGCCCTCCTGCTAATTGCCCAGAGGCAGCCCGGAGCCAGCCATATTGCTGTGGGACTGGAGTCACATGTGAGCCAAACCAGGTAAGAATGTCATATATCCCTCCCTAAAGGACATACGTGAACAAGTTGATTTTTACCAGATAATCAACAATGCGTATACAGAGGCCTCACTAATATCCTGTACAGATACACCATGACATCCCAACTCCTACTCTCAAAGCTCTGCCCAATGAACGATAACCCTCCCAAACACCTGCTTCACCAGCCTGTCTACCTGTGACGCTACTTTCAAAAAACTGTGTACCTGCATCCCTGGGTCAATGAAATGATTGACAACAATACCCAAGGACCAAACATTAATTGTACAAGTCCAGACTGGTCTGCTTTACCACAGTACAACATCTTGCATTTCTCCACCTGTTATTCCTAACCTCACTGGTCCAGCAGTAGTGTTGATTCCTTTGTACTCTTCGATAACCCTCTTCACTGTCCACTTTATCACCAATTCCAGTCTCAACACAAACTTGCTAACCATGGCTCCTGTATTATCATCCAAACTGTTTATATAAATGATGCACAACAGTGACCCAGCACCGAACCCCATGGCACACCGTTGGCCACAGGCCTGCAGTTTGAGCAGTCACCCTCTATGAACATGATCTGTCTCCTACCATCAATCCTGTTTTGTATCCAATTAGTGAGCGCTCCCTGGTTATGTGTGATCTAAACTTACGATCCAGTCTGTCATGCAGAACCTTGTCAAAGGCCTTGCTAAAGTTCATGTGGACATCGTGTACTGCTCTGCTTTGACCTCTCACTTGTCTACCTCCACACCCAGGTTTGAGGCATGATTTCCCGTGCACAAAGGCATGCTGATGATCATTAATCTGTCCTTACCTTTCCAAATGCACGATGATCGTTTCTCTCAGAATCTCCTCCAACAACTTACCACCCTGCCCTCAGTCTCACTGGTCCGTAGTTGCTATGATGATACAGATATCTCTGGAAGGGGCCCTATAATTTCCTCCCTCGCTTCTCACAAGGCGATGGGATATATCTGATCATGTCCCAAGGTTTTATCTAACGTTTTGCATTTTAAGACATCCAGCACCTCCTGTTCTCCAATGTGAACTCTTTTCAAGACATCCCTATGTATTTTCCCAAGTTCCCGAGCTTCCATGTCTTTCACCACAGAAAATCCTAACATAAAATATTTGTTCAGTATCTCACTCATCAGCAGTGATTCCACACAGACAGCCTCATTGACCGTTCAGGGGCCCTATTCTCTCACGTGCTAATTTTTAGCCCTTGTTGAAACTTGTCAAAATGCTTCTGAAATTTCAAATATCCCTCTACCGCAACTGGCCTCCCCCACCCTTATCTATTCCGCATTTAAGGTCACACCAAAATATAGAATCCAACAGATTTAGAAATATTCCCCTTTTATAGAATCATACATCTCCCATTGTTTCTAAGTATCCAGTTATCACTTATTGTCATATTCTTTGTAGCACATTCCAGCACGTTCCCGACTTACTGTCAGGCTAACACCATTTGGTTTCAGACTGACTGCACAAAGGATTTTGGGAATCCTTGTGATTCAATCTGACACAGGTCGCTTACAGAATCAGCAGATCATAGAGAAGGCAAATCAGATGCTGCCATTTATTACAAAGGGAATGGAGTCTAAAAATAGGGAGGTCTTGCTAAAACGATGCAAGGTACAAGTCAGACCACACCTAGATTATAATGATCAGTATGCGTGCCCTAAAGAAAGACATTCTTGTATTGGAGGCAGGCCAGGGAAGGTTCACTTGGCTGATCCTGGAGATGGCGGGATTTTTCAATGAGAAGAGGTTGAGTAGATTGCCCTTGAACCTATTGGGGTTTTGAAGAATGGGAGAGAAATTGAATGAAACATCCAGGATTCGGAGGGGCTTTGACAGGTTAGATGTCGTTAAGTTAGAAAATCGAACAGTACAGCAGAGTAATAGGCCCTTTGGCCCACCATGGCTGTGCTAACCATGATGCTATTCTCAACTAATCCAATCTGCCTGCACATGGGTGATATCCCTCTATTCTCGGCCTGTTCATGTTTCTGTCTAAATGCCCTTCAAATGTTTGCTCTCGTTGCCACCTCTCCCACCTCCTGAGCAGCTTCGATCCTCTCGGTAAAGACAATCGGCCTCATTCATCTCACTTAAAACTTCTCACTCTCATCTTAAACCGATGCGCCCGAGTATTTGATATTTCTACATTGGAAGGAGGATTCCAACTATCCACACTATTCACGCCTCTTCTAATGCTGTATACCTGTACCAGGTCACCCCTGATACTCACGCAAAACAATCCAACTGCCTTCAAACCCCCTTAAACACATTGTCATCCAGGTAATATTCTGCCAACCATCTGTTACATCCTCCCCAAAACCTCCACATCCTTCCTGTGGTGTGTCGATGAGAACGACACGCAACCTTCCAAACATGGCCGAATGAAGTTTCATTCAGTCACAACATGACATGCAAACGTCTGTACTCAATACTGTGACCAATAATGGTAAGCATACCATACTCCCCCTCTACCACCACATCTTGTTGTGTTGTTATTTTTAGGGAGCTATGGATTTGCTTCCAATGTCTCTCTGTTTATCAATGTTTCCAATTAGTCAATTAGTGTACTTCTCTCTTCCATTTGACTTCATAAATGCATCACTTCACACTTGTCCCGATGAAATTAAATTTGCCACATCTCTGCACAACGTTCCAGCTGATCTACATACTGCTGCAACCTTTAACACTCTTCCTCACTATCCACAATCCCCCTAACTATCCCTAATCATTACATGCCTTTCCAAAGGTCGTCTGCAAAATTACCACTCAAACTGCTGACCTTTTCATCTGAATCACAGATATAAATTACACACAGACATCGCAGTCCTGATCCTTGTGAAACAGCATTGGCCACAGACGTCCAATCAGAAATTGACCACTGCACATGCCTCTGTCGACTATCACCAAGAAAATTTTGTATCCAACTTACCAACGAGCATGGATTGTGATTTGATCTTCCAGATCCCCCTTGCTATTTGGAAGCTGTCCATTCAAAATGACTCTATATTTTGATTCCCAGATTAAATTGGCTGTCTCACAAATGCACTGACTGCATCCTTTCTTCACAAAACAGGACCTTGTTTGGTTTTTTGCTGATCCTGCCTAAATCCCTACAATCCCTCAATAATCACATTGCTGTCATGATTATTCTGCAGCCTCACCTCCACAATAACAGTTCGATCATATCTGTTCCCT